>NW_028145449.1:850000-965000 GCF_977016875.1 Pavona decussata
CGGCACAGAGCGAAAAGAAAACTCATTGCACAAGTGGTGCCCGACCGATTTTTTGTTTTTCTTTCCACGCCACCTCGTGGCACAGGGCAAAATTTCTCGACACACCTCCCTATCGGTCCTCGACCGCATATTTCGTGTTTTCCTTTTGTTTTGTTTTTTTTTGTTTGTTTTTTTTCCCACGCCGCCCCTTGGCACAGAGCAGAAGTCCTCGACCCACAGCTCGATCGGTCCTCGACCGATTTCCCATTTTCCCTTTTTTTTCCCACGCCATCTCGTGGCACAGAGCAGAAGTCTCCGACACGCTGTTCGATCGGTCCTCGACCGATTTTTTTTTTTTTACGCCACCTCGTGGCGCAGAGCAGAAGTCTTCGACACACTGCTCGAACGTTCCTCGACCGATTTTTCCTTTCCCTTTCTTTTTCCACGCCACCTCGTGGCGCAGAGCAGAGGTCCTCGACACACTGCTCGATCGGTCCTCGACCGATTTTTTTTTTTTACGCCACCCCGTGGCACGGAGCAGAAGTCCACGACGCACTGCTCAAACAGTCCACGCCACTATGTGGCCAGACAAGCAAAACGGAACACCACTGTGAGACTAAAACGGACCTTGGCCGAGGCCGCACATTCCGCGCCCCTCAAGGGACAAGTAAGGAAAGGTGCAAACAGCATAAATAATTTCCACGGTCCTCCAACACAAACAGGTCCCAAATATATCGCAACCCTAATTCAAAAGAAAAAACAAAAAGAAGAAAACAACTGAGTGCAACAGCAAAACATAATAGAAAACAACAGACTATCGCCCAAACATTTAAAAGAACTGTATCGTGGCTAACCCAGAAGAATACGCGCCGACCATGTGCTCCAAGCGCGAAATTTAAAACCGGCTCCCCAGTAACGGGAAAAACGTAACGAGAAAATGTAATGTTGGGCAAACAAAAAATAAGCAACAAACCCCGGCTAGAATACAAAACTAAAACATTGTAGGCGAATATACACTTCAAGGTTAATGAAGGTTGTCTGTCGAGCTGTTCGACGTACTCGTCTCATTAACGTTTTCTCGGGCAGAACTTTGGGCCGCAATATCCCCGCTTGCAGTTGCTCCTGAAGTTGCACCAGCGGAGCAGCCTGTTCAACAGCGCCTTGAAGTGGCTGTAAAATTTCCTGGGCCCTCGCAGGGTCGTTCACTTGGGACGGACGCTCGGACATCTTCAACCGATTCCAACCACAGTTAGGCAAAACTGACAACTATGAATAATTAACACATGCTTATATACTATGCACGCGGGCTAATGAATATTAATAAAGTATGAATAGAAAGGAAGTTAAGAAATTTGAAAGATCAGGAGAAGTTAATTGAAAATGTATTTTAAAATGTTCAAAAATTCAATTTATTAGAAATATTTATTTGTTTTAAGTCCGTATACCACAGAACGTTAATGCAGTATCGCCACAAGAATATTTATTCACAGTAGAATGTTTCTGCAAACTGTAATTAACAGAAAGATGCGAAAAGATGACACAACAGGAAAGATGTTTTCAGCCACATTATCACTTTTACATAACTAAAGAGGAAGTTTTAATTTGCAGTTCAGCGAATGTTTTCTCTACTGTCGCTCCTGGCCAAGCTATTAAAAATTGTGCCCCCAAGGAATAAACTACCTTTAGTTTTTTTTTTTTATCATGGTATGGTTATCAGAGCTACAAAAACATGAAATAAGCCGAGAACAAAAAACTTGGATCCATTGGACAAAGAAGACGAAAGTCAAATCTTTCTGATAATGTAAACGATCCTTAAGTATAAACTTGACAATAGAAATGCACAATTGACCTACCACATAAATAATTAATCTGCTTTTGATTTTCGCATCTTAAAATTGCCATTCTCTGACATTTAATTAAGTATGGCTGCAAATGCGACTCCGTAACTTATTATACGAATTTCATCTGACTGATAAACGTTTTTGAATATCGCAAGCATCAAGGGTCAAAATATGACAGTGTTCTGAGGGAGCTTGCTCTACTGTTATGATATTTACCTCCACGAAGGTTTAACGGAAACGTCCAATGTGCAGTTATTACATTTTCTATTTACATAGGAAGACTCTTGTTGATGAAATGTTTTCCGATCACAGAATGTTTATGCTCCTCAACGCGTTGATGGAGGTGGCGGCAAGTGTACCCAATATAATTTGCTAGACCACGCAAAACGGTTATTGTCTTCCTTTTGCAAGAATGCAAGAACTTAAAAGGGATATTTTTGAAATTAAAATATCCCGAAAAACTCATCGACTCAGCTGTCAATAGCTTCCAGCATCCTATACGCCCAGTTCAAACACCTTCTGACCTCCCTGTTCGGATTACGTTGCCATTTAAAGATCAGAAATCGGCGAACGTGGCTCGCAAGAAACTTGGCGAACTCGGAACGAAAATTAATCAAAAACTACAGCCGGTGTTCACGAGCAAAAAGATCGCTGATCATCTGAGAGTCACAGAATAAAAGCCTCCCTCATCAACCCGCAAAGTGTAGTATATGAATTCACATGTGATTTGTGTGATACAAATTATATTGGGTACACTTGGCACTAAAGACTATAATTAAACAGACAATCCATCTCCTTAAGTCCATAATATGATACCTTTATACATAAAAATATTGATCTACAGTTAACACGCAGCACGGAGAGTCGATAAACGCTGGTCACAAAATATAACAAACCAGCATGGAGGGCTTAAACAAGTTATCATTCATAACTAAAAGGGAAGTTTAATTTGTAGCTCAGGGAACAACGATTTCATGCACTACTCATATAATTATAGCGAAATCATATTACCGTGACAAACATTATGATCATACTTTTCAGATGGCTAGTATAGGGTATGGTACCAGAGAATCTCTAAAATAGGGAACGGGGAATGGAGGAATGGGGAACGGGGAACGGGGAACGGGGAATCTCTAAAATAGGGAATCTCTAAAAGGGGGAATCTCTAAAATAGGGAATCTCTAAAAGGGGGAATCTCTAAAATAGGGAATCTCTAAAAGGGGGAATCTCTAAAATAGGGAATCTCTTAAAGGGGGAATCTCTAAAATAGGGAATCTATTTTAGAGATTCCCCATTTTAGAGATTCCCTATTTTAGAGATTCCCCGTTCCCCGTTCCCCGTTCCCCATTCCCATTCCTCCATTCCCCGTTCCCTGTTTTAGAGATAGCCGACCGAAGGTCGGGATGACATGTCTTATCTTAACACGTTCTTGCAGCCATTTCCCGCCATTTGGTACTACTTTAAGAGAATCTGTCTTTTTGGTATAAAAAAGCAGACGCTATTAAACCTTATATTCTCATAACTAGTTTTGTTAATTTACGCCATGAAACGTAACCAGCCAGACACAATGAAAACATATTTAGCATTTGCAATTTGGGTGGCTTCCGGCCTACGTCAGACATGTCTTTATCCCAGGGAGATAAGCATGCCTGAGTGATAACATCATAGATAAGGTGAATTTTTTCCTTGACCAGTGAAACCTTTTTTTTCTTGAAAAACATTGAGGGCATTTGTTGCAGCTTTCGAAAGGCATAAAAGGAAATTGGTTAGGGCTTTTTTATTAGACATCGCTGTAAGGCCATTAGGGCTGATGGATCAATCGCAACACAAACACCGCGAATTTCACAATTGGCATTTTTGAACTGATCACTAGATAAGCTTTATGCAGGCGTAAAGACGTCTGTCTAGTCCAGTTAATGATGGTCGACGCGTGTTACAGATGCCAGGCCCGGCTCCAGTTCCAGTCATTTTGAGTCTACGGCTTATTCAGAGATTCAATTGCGCTTTCATCTTTACCGTTTTGCAGTAAGATGCTGTAGAAAATTCGATTTCTCTTGCTGTATGTGGCCCTTTGGTATCGATTGGCATAAATTTTTTAGACCACCCCTACTGAAGATATTGCGGCAAGCGACGACAACAATTTATTTTTATCTTATATATGTAGTAATTATGCAACAACTGTCAATAATATTATTGGTTGTTGGCAAATGCTGTAAATGTCTCTTAGGAAAAACTCTACTTCTAAAACGTTCATAGATTTATCCATTTTGTTGATAGATTCTCCCGTTTAGAGATTCCTCTTTTTTGAAATTCCCTATCTTAGAGATTCCCCCTTTTAGAGATTCCCTATTTTAGAGATTCCCCCTTTTAGAGATTCCCTATTTTAGAGATTCCCCCTTTTAGAGATTCCCTATTTTAGAGATTCCCCATTTTAGCGATTCCCTATTTTAGAGATTCCCCGTTCCCCGTTCCCCGTTCCCCGTTCCTCATTTTCCATTCCCCCATTCCCCGTTCCCTGTTTTAGAGATAGCCCTTTTCAGATTGAAGCAAGTTCTGAACCCACACAAGGTGAAATTCATTGTCGTTTTCCTTTGATTCATATTCATCCCAAAAAATTATTGAAAAACAATTTAAAAACAGAATTCATGATATATTTGGAGCTTTGTGCCGCCAGCTAATTACAAAACGCTATAAATTTATATAATTTGACAACCAACACAAGTTTTCAATTTTTTTTCTAAATGCATTAACTTTTAAAAAACTTACAATCCACTAGAAAAATCTATTTGCTAAAAGTCCTTCCACCACTCAATCTTAATGCACCTAACGCTTAAGAATATTCATCCAATGTAGACATCTTTCTGTAAAAAGTAATTAACAGGAAGATGCGAGAAGATGACAAAACAGGAGATTTGTTTAACTAAAGAGGAAGATCCAATATCATGTTTTGTCTACTGTTGCACCTGTACCAACTTAGTGAAAAATGGGCTCTCAAGGAATAAACTACCTTTCTTTTCTGTTCATGGTATGGGAGTATCAGAAAATAAGACAATAGAACATTTGTATGTCGCACAGATATAAGACAAAAGCGAAACGTCTATGATGATGTTTGAACAGCTTACAGAGTCAGTCAACGTTTTTCATAGTCTTTAGTGGGAGTTTTATTCACTTAAGAATGCAAATTAACTTGTAGTGGCCGGTGCGCCAAAGCAATTCCTGTCAGTAATGAACACAACAGAGATCTCATTCAGTAAAGGACCTTAGTATAAACTTAATAGGGAGTTTAAGCAAATCGCTACGGCTGGCGCTGCTACGGCTATCGTGGTTAAGGAGGTCTGGGGAGAGTACTTCGCCGCAGCCCGCCAAAATTCAACTTTAAGCAACGCGAAATACAAATAGTACGACTGAGAAGTTTTTAAGACTCATAAGCGTCTTCGAGGCTTCGTACGTCTAAATGACTTCGTTCAAAGAAACAAGGGATTTCGTTTTACTTTGCTATGATCAAGGGATTCTTAACGACGAAGAACTCCTGATTTTGTACGAACAGTACCAGAGTCCAAACTTAGACCTGCCGTACAGTTCATATCCACTCTTCGACCTTGATGATGTGGAAGATGATGAATGCCTTGCGGAATTTCGAGTGAAGAAGCGAGATATACCTGCACTCGCAGAAGCACTTCAAATCCCAGATTGGATTAGCTGTAATCAGCGAAGCAAAGCCGAGGGCACAGAAGCCCTTTGTATGCTGCTAAAACGCTTTGCTTACCCTTGCCGGTACAGTGACATGGTACCACGGTTCGGTCGTCCTGTCCCTGTTTTGAGCATGGTAACAAACGAGGTGCTTGATTACATCTATACAGCCCATAGTCATCGAATTATCGATTGGAATCCCGCAGTTTTGAACCCACCAGCATTGCAAACCTATGCCCAAGTTATCTCCCAAAGAGGGTCCCCATTGCAGAACTGTTTTGGTTTTATTGACGGAACAGTTAGGCCTATCGCGAGGCCAGATAATAATCAGAGAATTGTCTACAACGGTCATAAAAGAGTGCATGCTTTAAAATTCCAGTCCCTAGCTCTGCCAAATGGGATCATTGGAAACCTGTATGGCCCTGTTGGTAAGTACTTCTGTTCTTGAAGTTTCCCTTACCTGTAAAAGGCTGAAGTCAGTGGCAGATCCAGGTGCTCAAGAATGGGGGGTGGGTCTAAGGAGGGTGGAGCCCTCCCCTAGACCACCACTAAGACTGGTCAAAATTGTAAGTCTAAAGAAAAGTATTGCTTTCACTTTAGCATTGTTGTTGTCTGAATAATGCAGGGTATAGGATGCATGGTAGGGATTGACAGTAGTTTGTCTGAAATATTGGAATCTGATTTTTTTTAATTTTTTTTTTAACAGCTTTATTGGGTACTCCACTTACAGTATATAACATAAATAATCAAAAAAAGAAGCGAGACCCAAAAATGGTAGGTGCAACGGGACGACCATGCGAGGCACCGCCCCTGGATTGACCTAAATAATTATTGATACCGACATTATCTGCAGATAACAAACATATTTTTTAATTTTTCCTAGAAGGAAGAAGGCATGATGCTGGAATGCTTCGGGATTCTCAGCTTCTGCAGAGTTTACAGATGTTTGCTTTCGATCTCCATGGGCAGCCAATGTGCATCTATGGCGACCCCGCCTATCCCCTGAGGGTTCATTTGCAGGCGCCATTTCGCAACAAATGCAGGCATACAATTCAGCAATGAGTGAAGTTCGGTCCTCAGTGGAGTGGTTGTTTGGGGACATCATAAATTATTTCAAGTTTTTGGACTTCAAAAAAAATCTGAAGATTGGATTAAGCAGTGTGGGGAAAATGTATGTGGTGTGTGCACTTCTTAGGAATGCACTCACATGCCTCTATGGCAACCAAACATCAGAGTTTTTTGAGCTTGACCCACCCAGTTTGGAAGATTACTTTGCCTAAAAAAGAGTAAAAATTTAGCATTTATTGCATTTAAGTTAAGAGTTCCTAGAGCTGAGTCTCAGTAATGGTGAGGCTTTTTTCCCAAATGAGAAATGGAACATAAACTCAACTGTCAATTGTACATGTATGTTTCACAACCAAAGACCTTTTTATGATAAGGCACAAACATTAAGATGCTGTAAGTAGAATTGAAATAATAACATTTTAACATTTAATCTTTGAGTAAAACTTTGATGAACTGTCAAATTCTTCCAACTAGTGTCATTTCACATTTATTTTTTCGAGGGGTTTCAGTTTGTTTCTGGTCCAAAATTTTATTTGATAGTTTTATTTTTATTTTCCTTTTTTTTTTTAAGTCAAGGAAAATAGAAAAACCAAACTGGTTTAAAAATTTTAAACCAAAAGCAAATTTAAATCACAGCATATGCCTGTCTACTTCTAATTAAAAACTGAACTTTGGGTTGAAAGCATTCACTAATGACAACAGCCCAAGTTAACACAAAAAGACCTGCAAAGGGTAACATCAACAATACAAAAAGGTAAAGATCTTGAACCATGATCTAAGATTTCTTTGGTAGCAATCTTTCGATAAGGGCCATCATGGCTGCTGTCTGTTGTTGTTGCTGCTGCATCATGGCTAAAATCTGTCCCTGTCTGGCAGCTTCTTGTTGTTGGTGTTGTTTCTTTAAGGCAAGTTCTTCCGTTCGAAACTCATTTTCCTTCTCTGCTTTTTCCTTCAAAAATTGCACTGCATCATTTCCACTCCGCCTGCGTTTTGTCTGCCTTACTTCATCACCCTCAGCTTCGGATCTCTTCTTTGTCTCTCCAAATCGCTCCATGGCCTCTTTTCGCATTTTCTCTGCAGTTTGTTTGTCTACCTCAATCTTCTTTGAGGTTCCCTCGGAATCTCTGGTTTCCTCTGCCAACTTTTCCCGCTCTATTATTTCATCAATTAAGGTTTCAAGTTCAGTTAAATCATCCACTGCGATTCCACTAGCTGATTCTTCCTCTTTCTTTTTTTCCAAGTACCTCTTTTGAAGCCGTTCCATCCTTTCTCGGACACCTCTTTGTGTGACTTTAAATTTCACCTCTTGATTCTTATTCAAGGCTTCAGCTATTTCAGACCACTTTTTTCCTTTTTCATTACTTCCTTTCTTATACTTGTAAGGTTCTTCTAGTAGTACCTCCCGGCATAACAAAGTATCATGCATTTCTGTCCACTCCATAGGCCTGGATAGGAAATCACAAAGCTTATTCAACACACAGTTCAACTACATGTTAATTTGGTTTGGCTCAATATAATTGCACAAGAGAAGTTATATTCTGGGCTGCTTTTTGTTTCTAACCACCACCGACTTACATATAATCAAGAAGAATTTCATTTGAGAAAGATCCCTGAATTATTTTATATACAAAAGGTCACAAAAGGTACAGTTAAATACATCCCAGTAGAGGAATCAAAATGTAACACCATATGGTAAATTTAACTTGAAAAAGTGAAAATGAGGTGTAAATTTCATATATTTTAACTATAAAAACAGGGAGACTCGCTCCCAATAAACATGTAAGCCTATTTATATTCATTACAAACGTCCACCAACACATATAAAACGCATGCAAAATCCAAAATTGGCCAGTGCACATTAAAATTAAAATTCAAAATAGATGTTAATTGAATGCGTTTCTTTAACACTTGTCTGACCAGCTGTTAATAGATTCCAACGTCTGGAAAAAATGTAAGCGTTCCTGTGAATGAGTGAATTATATTACGTGTGGTAAAAATGCCAATTTGGAGCCTCTATACACCAAATCAAAGTTTCTACACGGTCCCGGCCTTCATAACTCTGGTCATTCCTCAGCTTCAGTTATTTGAATTTCAAGTAGTCTTTGAGCTTTGAAAAGGAAAACTTGGACTTTGTACTTACGCATTTCTCCTGTCGTTCGCTACGTTCGCCATGTGCTCACTGCTTTGATCCTTCGACAAACCGGCCAGGATGCAAAAATAAGTCAGATTCACTCGGTAAGGAGCAGGGAGCTTGATAAATATTCACGATAAACTATTTCTAAGGATTTTTAAATGTATTTCATTCGCTAAAATTGCTCAAGAGTCTGTATAAAGCGGAGAAAGAAGCGACATAAGTCCACGTACCACAGACTACGCCAAAACCTTCCAACTGGCGTAGAAGGATTTCCCGCATTCTCGACTCCAGAGCTCTTCTGCGCATGACAGGCAGGGAGGAAGAGCTCTGGGGAACCCTGGAACCTATACCGCTCCTGATTGGTTTACGGCTGAAACAATAAAAACAAAGGAGACTTTTGACTGATTGGTTAATCCCTTTCCTAGAGCCCAGGTTCCGATTACGGGCGCACCAACGAAAACATTATAAACAAACATGGCGACGATAGCGGCCGAAATAAGGATTTCTTATTATAATGGCAAGGATTTTTTTTAAGCGCAAGGAAACTTTTAGTGCAGAATTGTTCGCTTTTGAGAGCGATCGAATTTTTTCTTCCGCGACATCTGCCTCGATGTATTGCGAGCACAAGCATACTTACTGGGCTGGAGGATTTTTTTTGTCGTAAACATTGCAACAGAAGTAAATGGTGATTGACCGTATCTATAAAGGACTGAGAAAATTCAGCCGTGGCTCTATCAATCGAGGAGGAAAGGTAACTTCAATTCTTATAATTAAGCTGTATGTGCGCACCTTTAAATTATTTCAGATTAGTTTGAGTTTGTTTAAGTAAGAATGATTTTCTAAAAGTGACCGGCAGTATTTCATCGAGTTTCTCTTGCAATTTTAATTTAGGCTTTGTTTAAGAGGGATACACGCAGAAATCATTTGATTGCTGGCTCATCCAAGGTAGATGGGTTTCTAATTCACTACCCTTGCATCCAATAACGCCGTTTTTTGGTTTTTATGTAAATTCAATGAGCCCTTTACCTTATTTCATTAATACGTTGTAATGTTCAGAACCAATACTGGAAAATAAGTTGCTTTGGTTCCATGCAACTTATGATTTACAAGTCAAGGTCCTGCCCTTTTGCTTAGTTTGATATAAAAATTGTATTGTTTTCATGCGTTTATAAAGGGAAAAAGGTGAAACATGGGCCTTTAAAAAATTCCCCTCAACCACAGCAACTCTCACTAGATCTTTTATTTTAAAACCGTTATTTTTCAGGTGAAAAATTCAAAGAAATATATGTTATTGAACTAGCGTGAGGTCCGTATTAGGAAAATATTGGTCGAGTTCCTTTTTTTGCAAGTTTATGGACCGAGCCGAAGGCGAGGTCCATAAACTTGTAAAAAAAGGACGAGACCAATATTTTCCCAATACGGACCGAACAAGCTAGTTCAATAAGGTTTTTATTATATAGGCTTTCCCGCTTGTTGCTTTCTAGTCCGCGTGAAACTTGTTTATGATCAAGTTGTGCGAGAAAAAGTGCAAGAAAGCCTTCTCAATGCTGACGCGTACTCACAAACAAAAACCACGTGGAATAATTCTGATTGGCTCGCGCACGAAAAGGCGACTTTTTATTGGTCAAGGTTTGACACGAAAGTTTGACATGTCTCGTCAATCGAAGTGAAAAAGTTCGAAAAATGAAAATTTAGCTCATTTGAGATTCCGAAGAAAATGCATTTCTTAAACGTGTTGAATGTTTAAAAGTGTCAACTTTTGAGAAAGACTTACTATGGAATGAATGAAAATAGATGAAATTGAAGCTTTTGTAGTCAAAATTGCATTTCAATCGTCTTCATCGTCACTTAAAATGGCTCGGCGCTTGCGAAGCGGTGGCTGATCATGATTCGTAATCTGGATGTTAAACGAGCAGTTTTGGAAATTTGCTCCTTGAAAAATAGCCGATCCGGCTTCTTTTGTGGTCGTCATACTGGTACTTTCCACTGTAGTTGTTGCCTGTGTATTGCCAACTGCTTGGAGCTCGCTTGTGGTTGTTGATGAGCGACTGAGGGCTAACGACATTCTTCGTTGATGCTGAATGGAAGCCGATTTGTAGGAATCCAAGCTTTTCAGATTTCGATGTCCACTCAGTTGGGCCACGTAATTTTCAGGAACATCTGAATCCAGCAATCGTGAAATGCAGGTCTTTCGAACCGAGTGATTGGTAATGCGTCCTTGCAAACCAGCATTTTGGGCAGCTTTGGTGAGAAGCTTCCCGATTTCATTCTTGCCAAGCGGACTTTTCTTGTACCACACTGCATCAGTAGCCTTTCTTTGATGTTTTACAGCCAAGTAGAATGGTGCCTCTGGTTGATTCATCTCGATGGGCCTGTGACTTCTGAACAGCTTATAGTACTTGACTGGACATCGCTCGTTATCAGTAGCTTGAGCAGTAGGATAAAATGCTCGGTGACCGCTTGCTTTGTCCTGCCCCTGGCGCGTCTTCGAGCCTCTCTCAGCTTTCCAGACCAGCATTTCATTGCCTGTGTCCGGGTCAGTTTCAAGGCTGACGTCGCCCCACTGAAGCCTTCTACTTTCATCTCTTGCTCTAAAGCCAAAATGTAAAGCCAGGAGCCACCAAACGGTGCGCTGTAGAGCAACCGGGTTGTGCTCGCCAAATTCTCCTTCGGCAAAGAGCTTGTCTTCTTCAACAGCGGTGACTTCTCGGCTTGCTTGTGGACGATTGCCTTTCCCTCTCTCCACGACAAGCTGTTTTCTTTTTGCACTGAGGACTTCTCGGGATAGCTTGAATTCGTCACCTTGAATGAGATTGGCTTGTGACCCGTGGGTATTAAGATAACGCTGGATGCTTCGTTGCAGGCAAGTCAAAGTTCCAGGTTCGTATTCGTCGCCATTTTTCTTTCTTACATCTTTAAAAAACGCGCAGAGCAGCAGATTAAGTTCCACCCAGGGTATTGCCTCTATATTCCTGAACTCGTTCCGTTGGTGGCAAAATTTTCCCCATATTTTAAGGTCAGATTTGGTTTTCTCTGTAGTGCTTCTGGCCTGCTGTTGCTCAATGAAGTCGCGGTACTCTGAGGCCTTGTCAACGGAATCTTCTTTGGTTTTTTCGTCGAGTTTGTTGTTTTCAGAGCTTGTTTTCGTTCCTTCGTCAGTGCTCTTGGAGTTAAACTCCGACATCACGATTTAAACCGACAGTTCCTACTATATTAAGTTAATTGGAAACAGTTTTTACGTTGCGTTGTCAAAACTGAAACAGTAACCACGAAACACTTGACGCTAGCGGTCCATCTTAGCGGTCCGTATAGGAAAATTCGGACCGCTCAGGGAGCCAATTAAAATGCTCCTTTTCATCGCGGACCAGTTTAGCTATATAATAAGTGAGGTTACAAGAGGCCACTCAGACCTCTTGTGAAAACACCAAGGACACACCAATTTATGAACCCAAGGAATTTTTATAGTTTCATTCAAAACATACCTGGAGGTGTGTGTGTGTGTGTGTGTGTGTGTGTGTGTGGGGGGGGGGGGGGGGGGGGGTTACTCAAGTGTATTGGTGAAAGAGAATTTGAATGCATGGGGCAAAATGTCCAAAACTGATCCACTAGCCTAGTAGACATAACCCCCAAACTTTATTATTCATCATGTTGGAAGTTTTAAGCAGACTGCAGTCATCTCTGCAAAGTGGGAACGAAATCTTTTTTGCTCAGGGAAACCAGCACTGGGAATGGGTTAGCTCTTAAACTTGAGATTACAATGTTTTTGTAATCTCATCATTTGAATGCAATTTGTTTAAGAGAAATTAATTGTTCAACCATAAATTCAAGAACACCAAGGTAGTGGCTTTTTTTTTAAAAATCCTCAAAGGTGACCTTCTACCAACAAAATTTCACCAGAAAATTTCTCAACAATGAGTCCATTGCAGTTATACCCAGCATTTTTTTTTTTTTGGCCAGTTCCTAACAATACACCTGGGTAGAGAGTCAATGCTGAAGTGAATTTCCAACACTTCTGGGACAGACCTAGCCTCAAACCATCAACACTTTAATTTTCTCATCAAAAGCCCAAGTGAGAAAGGTTTTTATGGCTTGCACTCAATATCAGAAGTCCGATTCATTTAAAAATAAACAAATTAGCATTCATCTAATTTTGGTTGCAAGTACTGGTGTTGGCTTTTGGTATATAATTTGAAGTTGTGTTAAACATAAACCCAACACCAAACCTCAGGTTCCTAGGTTCCAGCATTCTTGTGTGTCATCCTCCCACAAACTCCCCTGTGTTTTATTTTAATAGAAATCCTTACCATTGTAGTGGCCCTTATAAGTTTGTTGAACAGACAATAACATAGAATTATGTTTAAGTTATCTTCTTAATAATTTTAATAAATTTATATATGGAGTTTACAAAAATGCTGCAGTATAAAGAGATGCATAATTTGATTTATTAAACAACTTAAATATAGTAAGAGGGCACATGAGTCACTACCATGATTTGTCAGTTTAGCATATTTTTAAACTAAATTTGTTGTTAAACTTCAAGGGCTGTGCCTTTCCAAAAGATATTTTAGATGTTTGTGACATTTGGTGTAGAAAAAGAAGTCTCACAGAAGGCCATCTCTGAAGCCTTTTTTCTCTGAAGTAATTATTAATATCTATTAATATCGTCTCAACAAAAAATATCAGATTTCTCAAGCCCTAAAGGGGACAAATGGTTTGAAAGACAGCACTACCTCTAAATGCCATGTGAATTGATACAAAGAAAGACTTGGGTTTTTTTCTTTTACAAGGCACATTCAAATACACCTTTCACAGTTGTATATATGTGCAAAGATTGCAAATAATTATGTAGAGATTTTTAAAACAGTCCTAGAGTTGTAACCAGAACAGATATATATTTTCCATAGATAAGTAGAGACCTGTTTGATAATGCTTTATAATAAGTGGTCATGGTCAGTGTAGAAGGCATAGAAAGTTGTATTTTAGATTAGTTTTTTTACAGTTGTATATATGTGCAAAGATTGCAAATAATTATGTAGAGATTTTTAAAACAGTCCTAGAGTTGTAACCAGAACAGATATATATTTTCCATAGATAAGTAGAGACCTGTTTGATAATGCTTTATAATAAGTGGTCATGGTCAGTGTAGAAGGCATAGAAAGTTGTATTTTAGATTAGTTTTTTTACACTTTAGATTGTATTTCAGAAAGTTAGGTGTCCCCTATTAGCAGTGGGGAAATCTGCACTGCTAGATTTTAATCGACAGGTTAATAAAGTTTTTCATTAATTTGTTTACCTACATTCCAATGCCCCAAACATGTCATTGTAAATGATACTGATACCTTTTCAAAAAATGTGTGCAGTCAATGTGAGGAAAATTAGTTTTCACCAATTCATGATCTGATTAGCCTAATTTTTGAGTTTGTAATATGACCACTGCATTTACCCATGATCGAACGCCTTGCCACTTGTAAGTTTATTTTGTTGTGGTCATTTCATTCTTTGGTAATTGATCGTTTCTCTGCCAAAAGCGATTGCTGTTCCACAGATTATTTGAAGAATATTTTGGCCCCAAAGTGTTCAAAAGGCGAAAAGATTTCCGTTCTCTCGCTGAAAATTACTTAGTAACTGAAGAAACAAATGATGGAAAAACACAACCATTACTACTTTTTGAACTCTGCAGTACTGTATTAAGAGTGTCATATTAAATTAGGGAAAAGAGGCAAGATACATGTACATGTAACACAGTGTTTGATGCCGGGAAAATAAAATAATTATTATTCCATGGATGAGTAATTTCTACCTGGGCAGCTTCTGGCTGTTATATCCAGCCTTTCAGACTCCATATAAAGTTACTAAACTCCACTCGTTATTCCATGTGTATGTCCACCTTACCCAGGACATTTTGCAGAATGTCAAAAATAACTTTAGCATTGTATTCACTGAAAACAGGTGACAAGGATAAAATGCTTTCAACTGAATCAAGGTGTTCAATGTTGTTTACTGCCATATCAACAAGTTCCAAACTAAAGCCAGTTGATAGGCTTACACTTGCTACACAACATCGTAAACTGCCAAGGGTGTTTTGAAATTGCAGAAGCTTTTGACGAAACAGGTCACTTTGTTCTTTAGAGACAGTGACTGTGCTGGGAAGAACATCTTCACTAACCCGTTTGATTTTACTTTTACACAGTTGACATGTACATGTACAAATGTTTCTGTGATGGTCACAGCAACTGTGGCCACCATCACTTTTTTGGGGGGCAGAATACCCCAGAATTCCCGAAGAATAATTTCACGCTTACATTCAGTTGTTGATTTCACAAACTTTATCATTGTATCCTAAAGGCCACGCTTTGCCTTACTGAAATCGTAATAATTGATTTTAACAATTGCCTCAGAAGGCAGTCCATCCCTACCAGCTCGGCCTGCCTCTTGGAAGTACTCTTCCATCGTGTAGGGGACACCCAAATGAATCACCCTTCGAATGTTAGGGCAGCTTTCCAAAAGCTGGGCGAAATTGTTTCTTACACAGATAATGAAATAAAAACAATATGCAACATGAGATTAGAAGGGTCTGTCACTTTGGTGTCCCCTATACCATAGACTAAGAGGGATAGTCCAAGAAGAAGGCCATGCAGCTGGAAGGGATGGTCTCCCAGCTGAAAAAAATGTATCATCATTTAACACAACCATTACTGTTGGTTTTAAAAAAAATTAATCATTCAGACAAAATGTTCTTCCATTATTTATTGACTATATTGTATTTTAATGGTCAGGAGAATCTAGTAAGCTTAACATTTCCTAGCTGCTGCATATCTACAGTAGCTAGACACAGCGTATATTATTGTAAGCTCATCCAATTATATAGGGCCATTCCATTTTATATCCGCGCACCCCCCCCCCCCCCCCCCCACTCCCAAACCATTGATTTCCAAAGTGGGGGAGAAATCGTTCAAGAATCCAAGAGGGTGAATCCAACACAAAGCCATTTCCAAAGGGGTATCTCAGAGATCCGAAGGGATGTTTGCTTGAAACTGGATTCTGAAGGGGGATAATTTTTTTCTTCTGAAGGGGTCTTACAAGCATAACAACTATTAATACTTCAATAGGGGGCGGGGTATGCGGATATAAAATGGAATGGCCCATAGCAGCAACTTCGGGCAATAGAACAAAGAGAAGCACCCACCAGTCATCCACTAAATGCACCTCATCTACGACAATACAGCGTACGTGTTTCTGAAATGTGGAGGTCTTGAGCGTGGATTTGGTTGTATTCTCGATAACAAACTCTGAATGAGAAAAAACGAGTTGTAGTTTGCCTTCCCGAGCTTGCAAAATCGCCAAATCATTTGTCTCCTTTGTGTCGTCAAGAACTACCACTCCGATATGGCCAAGTTTGCTGATCTGGTCGCGCATCAGCGCATTTAGCGGCGATAAGACGATTGTGGTGCTTCTCCCTTTCGCGGGAGGTTGTCCGGCTTCCATGAGTTCGACATCACTCAGCAAGTGAAAGACAAGGGACTTTCCAAATCCCGTTGGTAAAATACCTAATACATCTTTCTTACGACAAACTGCAGCATCAATTATTTCCTTTTTTTTTCGGGTTTAACTGAAAGTCACAGTCTCTACCAGCCTTTGCTAAAGCGAACTCTGTAGCTCTGCTCAAGGATGCCATTTTGTTTTGGAAGAGCCGAGCATGCGCTGTGAGGTCCAGTTAGCCAAATTTTGGCTACGCTTGCGCAGAGTTTCCCAGAGCTTACGCGGTCATTCAGATTGTTAGAAGCGTAAGCACTGGGGTCGAGAATGGATTTCCCGCTACGGCTGGATGCGAACGACTGACATGCGCAATGACTCGTAAGTGGATTATTTTACTTCCGGTAGCCGTAGTGAGGCTCGCCGTAGCGATTTGCTTAAACTCCCTAATATCGACCATCAACGGCACAAACTTATCAAAATAGAAAAGCACGACATACCTGGCACATGAAACATCGCCCGGGTTTACGCTTTGCGTCTTAAAATTGTCATTCTCTAACGTTTAATTAAATATGGCGTCAAACAGTAAGGAGTAGGCAAAGTCAGGATGCTTTTTATGTTTCTTTCTTTGTTTTAAATTCGCTTTCGTTTGGTCTGAACAACGATTTAATGTACTTCGTATCTACGTATCTTCGTATGTTACTTTGACAAACATTATGATCACGCCTCTTTGATTGAAGCAAGTTGTGGAGCCACGCACCCTGAAATTAATTGTTGTCTTCCTTTAATTCATACTCATCCCAAAAAATATTGAAAAACAATTTAAAGACAAATTATTATAAATTTCATATTTTTCATTGGAGTTTTGTGCCGCCAGCTAATTACAAAACGCTATAAATTTATATAATTTGAAAAGCAACACAAGTTTCCAAGTGAGCGCATGCTCTTAAGTGCGTCACAAGTTTATCCTATTACATGTGTTTTCACTCTGTCACCAATCTTGTTCTCAGTCCTTTTTTCCTCTTCGAGACAGTGTAAAGACTGGTAACCAGGCTACGTTGCATTCAGCTATATGTAGTTTGACGAGACATGGTTCTCAGCCTGCATTGGCCCACGTTTATTTATTCTTATTTCAAATTAACTTAGAGTGGTTAGTGCGCCAAAACCATTTCTGTCAGTTGGGTCACTAACATCCTAGTATAAATTTGACAACGGAAAAGCACAATTAACCTGGCACATAAACAATCACCATGCTTTTGATCTTTGCGTCTTAAAATTACCGTTCTCTAACATTCAATTAAGTATGGCGGCAAATGCCGACTCAATAACATATTGTTCCAATGTAATCTAACTGATAAAGGTTTTTGAATATTGCGAGTATTAAGGGTCGAAATATGACAGTGTTCTGAGCAAGCTTTCTCTACCGTTATGATATTTATCTCCACGAAGGCTTAACGGAAACGTTCAATGTGCATTTATAACATTTTTTATTTACATATGAAGACTCTTGTTTCTTGCAATTTATATTATTACAAAACTGAAAGTTCCTTTTCATACAGGTTGAGTCAGGCTGCTTTTCTTTTAATTTTGTTTTGGGTTCCGTTTGTGTTCAATTCGGTTTCATTTTTTTTTATCTTAATTCATTTTCGGGAATGTCACTCTCTGACTTATCTTTTGCTGACTTTCTTCACATTTGCCGTACATCAACAGACATATTAGGGACCTTACGAAAACACGATGGCGGCGATAACGAGGACATTAAAAAGCAAAATGCTTCATGAGCGAAACAAAAGCTCCGCACGTGCGTTAAAAAGTTAGAACATTCCTTTGACGTCTTCTGCAAGAGTATGCTGTCGCCATGTTACGGCAGTGCTCGGCAAAAAAGCTTAAACTATGGCGTAGCTTATTGACGACTTAAGTCAATTAACTTTGTCAAGTTTTACTGAATCCGTGTTATGAACTTTAGTGGAAGTAATGGGTTTTATCAGAAAATAACCAACAAAAATTATGAAACATTCGGATGAGTTCTTTGCAACTTTATCTTTGTCCAAAGACTATAATTCAACAGACAATCCATGTTCTTAAGTTCATAATATAATAACTTAATGCATAGAAATATTGATCTGCAGTTAATATGCAGCACGTAAAGTCGATAAACGCTAGTCACAAAATAAAACAAACCAGCATGGTGGGCTCAAACAAATTATCACTTCATAACTAAAAGGGAAGTTTAATTTGTAGTTCAGGGAACAACGATTTCATGCACTACTCATATAATCATAGCTAAATCATGTTATTACTGTCAGTGACATTATATGATACTTCTCTGATTGAAGCAAGTTCTGAACTCACGCAAGGTGAAATTAATTGTTGTCTTCCTTTAATTCATATTCATCCCAAAAAATTATTGAAAAACAATTTAAAGACAGAATTCATTATATATTTCATATTTTTAATTTGAGTTTTGAGCCGCCAGCTAATTACAAAACGCTATAAATTTATATAATTTGACAACCAACACAAGTTTTCAATTTTTTTCAAAATGCATTCACTTTTAAAATACTTAAAATTCACTAGGAAAATCTATTTGCTAAGAGTCCTTCCACCACTCAATCTTTATGCACCTAACACTTAAGAATATTCATCCACTATAGACATCTTTGTGTAAAATGTAATTAACAGGAAGATGCGAGAAGATGGCAAAACAGGAGAGTTGTTTAAACCTCTTTATCTCTGTTACATAACTAAAGAGGAAGATCCAATTTACAAATCAGCGGATAATGTTTTGTCTACTGTCGCGCCTGTGCCAACTTAGTGAAAAATGGGATTCCATGGAATAAACTACCTTTCTTCTTTGTTCATGGTATGGGAGTATAAGAAAATAAGACAATAGAACATCTGTATGTCGTACAGATATAAAACAAAAGGCAAACGTCTATGATAATGTTTGAACAGTTTATTGAGTCAGTCAACGTTTTTCATAGTTTTAAGTTGGAGTTTTATTCAACCACTTAAGAATGCAAATTAACTTGTAATGGCCGGTGCGCCAAAGAAATTCCTGTCAGTAATGAACACAACAGAGATCTCATTCAGTAAAGGACCTTAGTATAAAATTAATATCGAACAACAACAACACAAACTTATCATAATAGAAACGAACGATTGACCTGGCACATAAAACATTGCGGGGGTTTGCGCTTTGCGTCGTAAAATTGTCATTCCCTTACATTTAACTAAATATGGCGGCAAACGGTAGAGGGTAGAGGGTAGACAGAGTCAGAATGCTTTTCTTGTTTCTCTGTTTGTTTTAAATTCGCTTTCTTTTTGCCTGAGCAACGATTTAATGTACTACGTATATAATCCTTTTAAAATCATGTTACTGTGACAAACATTATGATCATGCTTCTTTTATTGAAGCAAGTTGTGGAGCCACGCAAGCTAAAATTAATTGTCGTCTTCCTTTAATTCATATTTATCCCAAAAAACTATTGAAAAACAACTTAAAGACAAAAGTCACTATATTTCATATTTTTAGTGGGAGTTTTACGCCGCCAGCTAATTGCAATAGGCCATGAATTGCTTAATTTTAACAAGCAAAACAAGTTTTTCAGGTTATCGCATGCTCTTAAGCGTCTCATAAGTTTGTCTCTATTACAGGTGTTTTCGCTTCGTCACCAACCTTGTTACCAGTCCTTTTTTTCTCTTCGCGATAGTGCAAAGGCCCTGGTAACCAGGCTACCTTGCGAATACATTGCATTCGGCTATTCATACTTTATTAATATTCATTAGCCCGCGTGCATAGTATATAAGCATGTGTTAATTATTCATAGTTGTCAGTTTTGCCTAACTGTGGTTGGAATCGGTTGAAGATGTCCGAGCGTCCGTCCCAAGTGAACGACCCTGCGAGGGCCCAGGAAATTTTATAGCCACTTCAAGGCGCTGTTGAACAGGCTGCTCCGCTGGTGCAACTTCAGGAGCAACTGCAAGCGGGGATATTGCGGCCCAAAGTTCTGCCCGAGAAGACTTTAATGAGACGAGTACGTCGAACAGCTCGACAGTCAACCTTGAAGTGTATATTCGCCTACAATGTTTTAGTTTTGTATTCTAGCCGGGGTTAGTTGCTTATTTTTTGTTTGCCCAACATTACATTTTCTCGTTATGTTTTTCCCGTTACTGGGGAGCCGGTTTTAAATTTCGCGCTTGGAGCACATGGTCGGCGCGTATTCTTCTGGGTTAGCCACGATACAGTTCTTTTAAATGTTTGGGCGATAGTCTGTTGTTTTCTATTATGTTTTGCTGTTGTACTCAGTTGTTTTCTTCTTTTTGTTTTTTCTTATGAATTAGGGTTGCGATATATTTGGGACCTGTTTGTGTTGGAGGACCGTGGAAATTATTTATGCTGTTTGCACCTTTCCTTACTTGTCCCTTGAGGGGCGCGGAATGTGCGGCCTCGGCCAAGGACCGTTTTAGTCTCACAGTGGTGTTCCGTTTTGCTTGTCTGGCCACATAGTGGTGTGGACTGTTTGAGCAGTGCGTCGTGGACTTCTGCTCCGTGCCACGGGGTGGCGTAAAAAAAAAAAAAATCGGTCGAGGACCAATCGAGCAGTGTGTCGAGGACCTCTGCTCTGCGCCACGAGGTGGCGTGGAAAAAAAAAGGGAAAGGAAAAATCGGTCGAGGACCGTTCGAGCAGTGTGTCGAGGACTTCTGCTCTGCGCCACGAGGTGGCGTAAAAAAAAAAAAAAAAATCGGTCGAGGACCGATCGAACAGCGTGTCGGAGACTTCTGCTCTGTGCCACGAGATGGCGTGGGAAAAAAAGGGAAAATGGGAAATCGGTCGAGGACCGATCGAGCTGTGGGTCGAGGACTTCTGCTCTGTGCCAAGGGGCGGCGTGGAAAACAAAAAAAACAAAACAAAAGGAAAACACGAAATATGCGGTCGAGGACCGATAGGGAGGTGTGTCGAGAAATTTTGCCCTGTGCCACGAGGTGGCGTGGAAAGGAAAACAAAAACTCGGTCGGGCACCACTTGTGCAATGAGTTTTCTTTTCGCTCTGTGCCGTGTGGTGGCGTAAGAATGGAAGGCGACAAGCAAACCATCTTTAAGGACATTGAGGAGTTACTTGGTGTTTTCTTTCTTTTGTGGGTCCCGCCCGCAACGGTCGGGGCACTAAAGAAGGACTTTGATGAGTGGAAGAAAAAAAAAATGGATGCATCGGCAGTCGAGTCTGCTTTGTCGTGTCTCCAGATGGTGATCGCGCGCCCTGCGGCTCTTTTTGACCCATATCCTGCGATCGCCGCTCTGGATGAAGTGGTCAATGTTACGAAGATAAAGAAGGATGAAAGAGCGTCGTGTTATGAAACAGTGCTAAGGCAGTACCGTCCGTTGTTGAGCAACCCGTGCCTTCGGCAGATGTTAATAAAGCTGGTGGCGTCGAAAGAGGAGGCCGAGGTGGCCAAGGTTATTGTTAACGTTTCGGTGAATCAAGCTTCGTTCACTGGACGGACGCGCAAGGCTCCATACCAGAGGCGCGGCACCAATCTCGGCTTTAGATCACTTTCGGAGAGGAAGTGCTGGGTGTGTGGAAAGGCGGGACACATCTCGCGCTCTTGCCCGGACAAGCGTTAAAGATTGTGAAATCTGTTAAAGTGATGTGTGTTGCAATGGAATTCGGGATTGTCCTTGTATTTGCAATTGAAAATAACAAAATGTAAAGGCACTGTGTAATATGAGTCGTCTTGAGTCTGTGGTCTCGAGGTTGGGAAAATGACCCCACAAGCGTTTTGCCCATAGGCATGCCCTTGAGCCCGATTACTCGGGCTACGGTGGTCATTTTCTCTGAACTCGGGTTTGCAGTCTCTGTTTGAGTACATCATTCTGATCGTTTTTGGTGCTTTTGTTCTAGCCCAAACCAAAACGTCTTAAGGGAGATACGGTGACCTTTATGCCTTTGGAAGCGGAGGGAAAAAGCAGGCTTAAGGAAATACGATGGGTATCCATGGAGGGTAAACCGAGTTCGGAGAAAATGACATCAGAAGACGCTTGTTTCACCCATGTTCAAGGCATTGTGGCGGGGGAAACTCCTAACCTGCGGGATCTGTCGTTTCGCGATCCGGACTCCTTTCAACCTTGGTTCAAATTCATTTTGTTTTGGCAATAAATTTTGGAGATGCGTTCAAAGCCTGAAATAGTTTGGCATGGTTTTCTCTATAGCATCTATGACGGTCATATTGAAATATTAGTGAGGGTTGGGAAATTAGTTGGGTTGAGGATGGGTAAGGTTGGGGACTTGGGGGACTTATTTTGGTATGATTGTTTGGATTAGCCAGCGAATTCCACGGCGATTGCGGGGCGCAGTCTGGGGTGACTTTCCCATAACTAAATGCTAATGAGTATGCAGAAGGGATAATGAACTATTCATACTTTATTAATATTCATTAGCCCGCGTGCATAGTATATAAGCATGTGTTAATTATTCATAGTTGTCAGTTTTGCCTAACTGTGGTTGGAATCGTCCCACCCACCCACCCCTTCTGCTTACTCTATTAGCACCTCTCATGTTTTCCCCAGCGAGCTTGCTCGTCTGGGGTGACTTTCCCATAACTAAATGCTAATGAGTATGCAGAAGGGATAATGAACTATATGTAGTTAAACATGACATCGCTCTAGCCTGCATTGGTCCGCTTTTCTTTTTTCCGTAAAAACTGACACTAAAGCACTTGTATTTATTGTATTCGTTTTTCCCCCGCTTTGTCTATATTTGTCGTATATTAGTGTCCAACCAAGATATTGAAAGCAAATCATAGAAAAACATCATCAAACAGAAATGACTGGCCACGCCCCCTGAATATCCACTGTCAACTGTGAGACATGCCCATTGCGGCAAAGGCAAATTAATCAACACATTCATATTTTTCTCTGGGAGTTTTGAAAAGCCAGTTAGTTAAAAAAATTGTGGTACCAACGTGACTAACAACACAATTATTCGGGTGAGCGTATGCTCTCAAGGAAGTGTTTCAACAGTCGTTAATGCATTCAATAAATAAATAAATAAACGCTTCGACGTCTTCGTATCATTCAAACCTGAAAATCTCTCTTTTCATCATAGAAATTAGTCTTATTTGATCCTAAGCTGACATTTGCTTCCTGTCGAATCTACCTGTACATTTATAGATATTTCAAAATTTGATTACATCTCTGGAAAGTTCTTCTTGGTTTATTTTTTCCAGTTTGAATTATTCGCATAAATTGGTGCATGAAGATAGACTGTAATTTTACCGCTGGTGATCGAGCACGTGAACAGTTGTGGCATACGAAAAATGATCACGTGTTGAAATAATTTGGTTGCTAAGTAACGCTTACGCATATCCCAAACAAGGCCTGATTATGGTGCTTTTTCTTTTCAATTTTCTTTTGGGAACTAGCTGATAGCCAATCTTGCTTGAATTTTTTCGGCTTGTGGTTGGCTTAGTTGAACACTTCTCAACCTTCGTCAAAGTAGCTCGTTTGTTTGGATGATACAGTTTATACCTGTAGATAGTTTTCCACTTCCACTCGCTGAGTCATAACAATTTTAAGCGAATACAATATTTTATCTTATGTCCGTTAAAAAGGCAGTATTCTACTATTATACACAACTCACAGAGTATTATTGAAAGAGCGCGATACTTCAGCTTTAAATTTTACCATGCTTCAGAGAAACGTTAAACAGTCAAACATTATTGTAAGAATTAACTCGATAAACAAAAAAGTTCCCTGAGTGTGTCCTTTACTGCCCGTCTCACTTCTCTGATCTTCCAACAGTAAAGAATCGGATTCAATGACGAGTTTATGGCAACCAAAGCTCCTGAGTAAAACCTAGCGACTAAAAGAAATGATGAGACTCCTCTCCCAAGGCGCAAAATCTCCACGATACCAACTGGCAGATAACAAACAATTAACGCTAACTGCACCCAAAGTGCACTGGACACTGTTCTTTTGTAACGCGCTATGTTCAATTGAACTGTTTGGTTTGGTTGTCCTTGATTAACGTTACCTTGTGCTTGAATCTGGTTATGACGGAGAGTAAAGAAAATTTTCGTGTAGGAGAAGATTGCCGTGACTACACAAAGTGCGACAGCAATGCAGTCATACCAAAAGGTTATACGTTCATTCCAAAGTAACATTATTGCTCCAGCAGTGGAGGAAACCCAAAAAACAACTACAGTACAATATATACGCTTCAAAGTTAAAACTTGTCTGTACCTGAGTCCTAATAACAGGGCGAGAAGCCTGTCCACGCTTATTGCGATCAGTGTAAACAAAGACACAGCACACAAAATATTGCCTGTGATAATGGAAGCAGCATATACGTAAGGGCAAATATTCCATCGTTCGTTCAGGATAGATATAAAATAAGTAAGAGAAAGAGGTCCTGCAATGAGACCAACACAAAGATCAGTTGTCGCTAAGTTGCGGAACAAAAGTTTGGACGGCGCATGAAGTGAAGTCTTCTTGTGAAGGGCAACTAGGATCAGAGTATTCCCCAGAAATGCGGTAATGGCAACAAAACCGCTCACCACTAAAAAGACTATCAGATGGTTGTGGATGTCTGTAGCAAATTCTGTTGAACACGACATCCCATCGAATGACGTTTGCTTTGGATGTCCAGTTAAGTTTGTTAACGCCATATTACTGTCGCGCAAAACGAGCCCAACTTGTATCGCGGCTCTTAGTATTGATAATAACTACCTGCATTAAACTTTAATTTATCTTATGAATTTTTATAAGCATCTGGTTTTATTAGAAAGGAAGTCAAGAAGAAATTCAAAAGATCAGGAGAAGTTCATTGAAAATGTATTAATTCTCAAAAATTCAATTCATTAGAAATATCTATTTATTGTAAGTCCGTATACCACAGAACCTTAATGCACCATCGCCATAATAATATGAATTCATTGTAAAAATGTTTCTGTAAACGATAATTAACAGAAAGATGCGAAAAGATGACACTGCAGGTTAGACGTTTTCAGCCACATTATCACTTTCACATAACTAAAGAGGAAGTTTAATTTTGCAGTTCAGCGAATGTTTTGTCTACTGTGGCTCCTGGCCAAGCTCATTTAAAATTGTGCCCCCAAGGGATACACCACCTTTAGTTTTTGATCATGGTATGATTTTCAGAGCTATAAAAACATTAAGTAAGCCGAAAACCAAAAATTTGTATGCGTTCGACATAGAAGACGAATGTCAAAGTTTTCCAATGATGTAAACGATCCCAGTATAAACTTGACAACAGAAAAGCACAACTGACTTTGCACGTAAAGAATCACACTTCTTTTTGTCTTTGTGTTTTAAAATTGTATTTCTCAAACACTTAATTAAATATGGCGGCAAAAGCTCTCCCAAGAGTATATGCAATCTGACTAATATACGTTTTTGACTGTTGCGAGCCATTTAGGGTCGAAATACGACAGTCTTCTGAGCGAGCTTCCTGTACCATTGTCATGATGATATTAAGCCCCACGAGGTCTTAACGGAAACGTACAAGGTGCAGTTATAACATTTTTTATTTACATATGTAGACTCTTGTTTCTTACAATTTATCTTATTATAAATCTGGAAATTTCTGTTAATAAAGGTTGAGTAGGGCCACTTTTTTAAATTTTAATTTTTGGTCTGTGTTTGTATTAAATTCGGTTTCATTTTCTGCATCTTTAAAGTAGAAATTTGAAAAGTAAGAAAAAGATCAAATTAAAATTAATATTACAATTTAGTAAAAAAATCTATTTCTTGTAAGTCCGTATACCACGGAACCATAAGGTACCTAAGGCCAGAAGAATATTTATTCTTAGTAGATATGTTTCTATAACAGTAATCAACAGGAAGATAGGGGAAGATAACACAACAGGAGAGTTGTTTAAACCACATTATTACTGTTAAATAACTAGAGAGAAAGTTCCAATTTGCAGTTCAGTGAATAACGTTTATCCACTGTCGCAGTTGTGTGAACTCATTTCAAATTGTGCTCCCAAGGAATAAACTACCTTCCTCTTTATGATCATGCTATGGTTATCAGAGCTACACAAACATAAAATAAGAGAACATAAAATTTGTGTGCATTCGACATGGAAGACGAATGTTAAACCTTTCTGATGATGTAAACGATCCCAGTATAAACTTGACAACAGAAAAGCACAATTGATCATGACTTGCCACATAAAACAATCACCCTGCTTTTGATCTTTCCGTCTTAAAATTGACATTCTCTAACACTTAATTAAGTGTGGCGGCAAATTTCGACGATTATACAAATATAATGTTAATGTTAAACGATTTTGAATATTGCGAGTATTAAGGGTCTAAATATGACAGTGTTCTAAGCGAGTTTCCTCTACTGTTATGCTATTTACCTTCACGAAAGCTTAACAAAAACCTTCAATGTGCAGTTATAACATTTGTTATTTACATATGTATACTCTTGTTTCTTGCAATTTTATTATTCCAAAACTGAAAGTTTCTGTTCATACAGGTTGAGCCAGGCTACTTTTTCTTCAAGTTTTTTTTTGGGGGGGGGTTAATTTTTTGCATTTTAGGTAATATCACTCTCTCACTTATCTTTTGTTCAATTTGTTTACATTTGACGTACATCAACAGACATATTAGGGACCTTACGAAAACACGACGGCGACGATAATGAGGACGTTAAAAAGCAAAATGTTTCATGAACGAAACAAAAGCTCCGCACGTACGTTAAAACGTTAAGACATTCCTTTGATGTCTTCTGCAAGAGTATGCTGTCGCCATGTTACGGCAGTGCTTGTGAAAAAAGCTTACACTATGGCGAAGTTGACGACACTTTGTCAAATTTTGTTGAATCCGTGTAATGAACTTTAGTCTGTTGAAGCACTGGGTTTTATCAGAAAACAACCGAATTAAAGAATTTTGAAACATTTGGATGAGTTCTTCGCAACTTTATCTATCTATCTTTATCTTTATCTTTAACTAAAAAGGAAGTTCAATTTGGAGTTTAGGGAACGACGTTTTCATGTTTTACTCATATAATCATAGCAAAATCATGTTACTGTGACAAACAATATGATCACACTTCTTTTGTTGAAGAAAGTTCTGGACTTACACAAGCTGAAATTAAATGTCGGTTTCGTTTAATTCATGTACATCCCAAGAAATTATTGAAAAACAATTCAAAGTAACAAGTCATCATCAATATCATATCTTTAAATGGAGTTTTATGCCGCCAGCTAATTACAAAAGGCTATAAATTTATATAATTTGACAACCAACACAAGTTTTTAGGTGAGCGCATGCTTTTAAGCCTGGTTTACACGTACGACGCAAGCATAAGAATGAGCATAAGCACAAGCACAAGGATGTTTACACGTGCGATAAGCATAAACATAACGTGACATAGGCAAGCGCAGAAGCAGCCAAGATTTGATTCCAACATGGCCGAAAATGGCAACGCATGAGTAACTAGTAAGATTGTACGCTGACAACTTGTCACTGTTTTTCATTTTCCATTCCTTGCGCTTATGCTTATGCTTGCGTCGTTGCGTCGTACGTGTAAACCGGGACGACGCAAGCATAAGCATAAGCGCAGGCACAAGGCGCTTATGCGTGCGTCGTCCCGGTTTACACGTAGGTTTCTTGTGCTTATGCTTATGCTTGCGTCGCCCGTGTAAACCAGGCTTTAAGCGCGTCACAAGTTTGTCCTTATTACATGTGTTTTGACTCTGTCACCAACCTTGCTACCAGTCCTTTTTTTCTCTTCGTGACAGTAGAAAGGCCCTTGTAGCCAGGCTACATTGCTCATACATCTCATTCGGCTATATGTAGTTAAACGAGACATGAATCTTGGACTGCATTAATCCGCGTTTCGTTTTACCGCGAACTTTAATTTATCTTATGTCTTCACCCCTTCTAACATAACTATTATTGCTGTGTGCTGCATGTCCCGGGCTCAGTTTGCTGGACAAAAGATAACAAACAAATCATGATTTGGTGAAAATGGCTATGAGCAAAAGTCTCATAGCCCCTTTTATTTTTTATATAAATTGAACTAATGTACGGCTACGAACAAAGGCCCATAGCCACCTTATTACAAGATCAGCGAAAGGACTACTACTGTCCTGAATTAACTATTAATGATTTTGCCCAGTAAAGGTGAGGGCAACCAAAACGCCAAAGCATCATGACAATTGACATGATGCCGCCCCACCCAAGGGAAATGCAGCACCCTATTGATGACAAAATTGCAACCTGATTAAATTGAATACCTTACAAAAGGTATGTTAAAAGTAGGAGATTGAATATGGTCCTAAAAACATGGCCATGGAAATATAATGAAAACAGCGACAAGGTGCCAATAAACTAAAATGAGATAAGCAAGACTGTTGCACTTGAGAGACAGCCGAATTCTCAATATCAGTTGAACAGATAAAGCGAGCATAAAATTGTCGAGAGGAAGGAGACTGCTGCCCTTGCAAGTCAGCCACATTCAACCCAGTAAAATTTGTAACAAAGCATAATTATACTTAATATAAAATAATATCAACAATACTGACCTAATGTAGAGATGCATGAGACTGCTGCCCTTACGAGACAGTCCCTACATCAAGTAATCAAACAAGATTTAAGCATTTGCGAGCCAACAATTAACGAGATAAGTGAGACTGCTGCCCTTGCGAGACAGCCTCACTCAAGCAAGTCAAATGCTTTAGGAATACAAAAATGGTGAAATGAAAAAGGAAGGGGGGGGGGGGGGGGAGGTGGGCTAATGCCCTTGGTAAATGGCCCTAAGCCTAAACCTACTATTAAACTATGGTTGTACTAAAATAGATAAAATGCGGCTGTAAGTTGAACGCAACTGCTGCCCTTGCAAGACAATTCCGTTCAAATTCCTGCATACATGGAACCAAATTACATGAATAAAAATTAATTAACCAAAACTATGAGTAATGCGGTGGTGGTGAATAACACTGCTGCCCTTGCAAGTCAGCCTCCACCAACATCTAAACAAATCAAGTAGATACAGTAGATACTCGGATATACTTAAGAAATGCATTGGATTTCCAACGCTTTTGAATACGGATCTGAGCATCGGAAAAACCACGATCTGCAGCATACGATGCAGCTCCTATGCGAAAACTATGTCCCTTGTAACAGGAGGGGTCAAGCCCACAATATTTAATAGTTTGACAGAGTAGGCCTGCGAACAAAACCCTGGGTACTGGGGTCCCTTGAATGGTGAGAAAAATACCACCTGCAGAATTGCAAGATAATCAAGTATTAACTGAACTGGGCAGTGGTTATCTTGACGATTGACTACTAAGGAAAATGGGCGTTGATTATAGTTATGTTTGAAATCATGAAATGTAAGCTTTATGCCCACCACTTCTCTAGCAGGGTGAAGAAGCTTAGTGAGTTGATGAATTTGCAAAGGGAAAGGGGGGGGGGGGGGGGGGGGCAGAAGCCCGTGTTGTGGTATTCTCACCAACTCTTAAAAATGCAAAAAATGCGAGAGAACACATTACTCGAAATAAGATTATTTGATACTGTGACCCAGTGATGTGAGAAGCAGAATCTAATAATCTATGCAGTATATTAAGAGTAATTGGTAATCTGCAGTCCAAGCGGTGGCCAATCTTTCGATATCCTTTCAATGTTTGCACAATGTAGAAAACTTTTCCTGGGTCAGAAAAACCCGCGAGCTTATGCGAGTACCCCAGAACAGAAACGAAGGTGTTCACGGAGGAAGGGGCATAATGCTTATCGAACAAATAGGCTATGAAAAGTGCTAATGTAGGTGGTGGGATTGGGAGTGAAAACATTGTGGACTGAAATACATCGTAGAGAAATTGGTTGAAAAGTGCCCATGCCCTCTTATAAGTAGGTATTGAGGCTGGCTGAAGGCTTGCATGCATAAGCTTAGAAACTATAGCTGCCAATGCTGGGGCTGCAGATGGTGAGGAAGCTCCGATGGACAGGGGTTCATGTAAGCAGGGGCCAGCTGCTTGAAGATGGGAATCTGCAATCAAGATAAAGAATCTGCTAATTTGTTGTGGAGCCCAGGGACATGCTTAGCCTTAAAAACAATGTTGTACTTCAAGCAGACTGAAACCAGCTTTCGGACAAAAGACATTAAAGATTTGTCGCGACAGGATTGTTTATTAATGATGTAAACTAGGGCTTCATTATCCGTAAAAAATAAAATGCAGCGATTACATATCAGATGACCCCATAAGTGGAGACTCAAAACAATTGGATAAAATGCAAGAAAAGCAATATTCTTATGTTGCCAATCCACAGGCCATTTCCCATAGCACCAGCGGTTTTGAAAAACGGCCCCAAAACCAAGCGAACCGGCTGCATCAGTGAATAAATTAAGCTTATCTGAGCTATGCCAAATATCATCAAGGAAGAAGGATCTGCCATTGAATGATGACAAGAAGGACAACCAAACCCTCAGATCTTCTTTTGCTTCGCCCGAAAGTCTGATGCGGTAATGACCTGCTTTAATGCCAATAGTAAGGTCGATAAGCCTTCGTAGGAAGGCCCGACCGGGTAGAACAACAGAGCACGCAAAATTCAAAAGGCCTTTTAATGACTGTAATTCTTGCAAAGATACCTTCTTGCGATGGAGGAAATTGGAGATGAGCTCAGTACATTTGTTAAGCTTATCTTGAGGCAAACGAGCTTCAGACTGAACGGTATCAAGTTCAATACGAGCAAATGAAAGGACGGTTGAGGGGCCACAAGTTTTTCCCGGTGCTATGGGAGTCCCTAAATACTGACATAAACTTAAGAAAATATCCAACTGTTTTTGGCAAAGTGAAACAGATGGGGCAACAATTCGGAAATCATCAAGTAAATGAAGAATATTTTGAATGCCAAACTTCTTTTGGGCAATCCATTCAACCGAGGTACTGAAAATTTCGAAAGTTTTGCATGAACTGTCACAACCCATTGGCATGCAGCGATCATAATAATAACTTCCATTCCATTTTATACCCAGAAGATGGTAGTCACGGGGGTGAATTGGAATTATTCTAAATTATTCTTAAAGTCTGTTTTGGCTAAAAAACAACCTGGGCCAGCGTGGTGCGTGTCTTGGTGCTGTTTGAACAGTTTATAGAGTCAGTCAACATTTTTCATAGTCTTTAGTGGGAGTTTTATTCAACCACTCAAGAATGCAAATTAACTTGTAGTGGCCGGTGCGCCAAAGAAATTCCTGTCAGTAATGAACACAACAGAGATCTCATTCAGTAAAGGACCTTAGTTTGAACTTAACATCGAACAACAACGCCACAAACTTATCTTTACAGAAACGCACCACTGACCTGGCATGCACATAAAACATCGCCAAAAAATTATTATAATAGAAAAACACGACTGACTTGGCGCATAAAACATAGCCCGGGGTTGTGCTTTGCGTCTTAAAATTGTCATTCTCTAACATTTAATTAAATATTGCGGCAAAACGGTAAAGGGTAGACAGGGTCAGGATGCTTTTTATGTTGCTTTCTTTGTTTGAAATTCACTTTCTTTTTGCCTGAACAACAATTTAATGAACTACGTATATAGTCCTTCTGGAATCATGCTATAGTGACAAAAATTATGATCACGCTTCTTTGATTGAAGCAAGTTGTGGAGCCACGCACCCTGAAATTATTTCTCGTCTTCCTTAATTCATATCCTTCCCAAAAGATATTGAAAAGCAATTTAAAGACACAAGTTATTATATATATTTCATATTTTTAATTGGAGCTTTTTGCCGCCAGCTAATTACAACAGGCCACGATGCTTTAATTTGACAAGCAACACAAGTTTCCAGGCGAGCGCATGCTCTTAAGTGCGTCACAAGTTTATCCCAATTACAGGTGTTTTCACTCTTTCACCAATCTTGTGCTCAGTCCTTTTTTCCTCTTCGAGAGAGTTCAAAGACTGGTAACCAGGCTACGTTTGATTCGGCTATATGAAGTTTAACGAGACATTGGTCTTAGCCTGCATTGCTCGACGTTTATTTATTCCTGAAAATTGAATCTGAAGTACTTGAGTGTATTTTATTTTATTTTATTTATTTTTTTTTTACTCTTTGTTTGCATTTGTCTTATGTCAGTGTCTAACCAAGAGACTAAAACAAATTATAGAAAAACATCATCACACGGAAATAACTAAGCACGCCCCATGAATGTCAACTGTCAACTGTGAGATATGCTTACTGCGGCAACGACAAATTAACTGAAAACATTCATATTTTTCACTGGAGTTTTGAAAAGCCAGTTAATAAAAGAAGGGCCGGGGTGGTATCAACATGGCTAGCAACGCAATTATTCGGGCGAGCGGTTGCTCTCAAGCAAGTGTTTTTACAGTCGTTAATGAATGCAATAAGCAAATAACTAAACGCTTTGATGTCTTCGTATCATTCAAGCCTCAAAATCTCCCTTGAGTTTTTATCATGGAAATTAGTCCTATTTGATCCTAAGCTGACATTCGCTTCCAGTGCCGGAATCTACCTTTACATTTATAGATCCTTCAAAGTTTGATCAAAATTCTGCAAAGTTCCTGTTGATTTATTTTTGCCACTTTGAATTATTCGCATAAATAAGTCCATAAAGATCGACTGTAATTTTACGCCGGTGATCGATCACGTGAACAGTTGTGGCATACGAAATATGATCACGTGTTGAAAAAATTTGGCTGCTAACTAACACTTACGCGCACATACCCCAAACAAGACCCGATTATGAGGCTTTTTCTTTTCTATTTATTTTCTTTTCCAGTTTTGGTTTTCTCCGGTTTTATTCATTTTTCGTTCGCTTCGTTTGCATTTCCGGGAGATCAAACGGGATGTGGACTGAACTGAACAAATTTAAAGAAAAGAAATCATCAAGCAATTTTATTCATAACTATAGTTTAATGTCACAAACAACTAGCCAATGACTGTAACCTGTTAAGCTTTTGTTTAACAATCGTAAAATTGAAATAAAAATGCCTTTTTCTTCTAATAATTAAGAGATGGCTTTATTTTGAATTACAAAAACGAAAACCTCAATTTTAATTCATTCATAGTTTAATTCTGTCTGCGTCCCTGGACTGTAGAATGGTGCACTAACTTTGCTGTCTCGAATTTTCGGAACTAGCTGATAGCCAATCTTGCTTGTTTTTTTGTTTTTTTTGTTGTGGTTGGCTCAGTTGAACACTTCTCAACCTTCTGTCGACTTCCTTCTCCAAAGCAGCTCGTTTGTTTGGATGACACATGCAATTGATACTTGTAGATAGTTTTCCCCTTCGACACGTTGAGTTATATCCATTCGATTTTAGACGAACACAATTGTTTATCTTACCGTCTATTTAAAAAAAAAACCAGCATTTTACTATTATACAAAAATTCACAGAGTAGAACTAAAAAAGCGCGGAACTTTAGTTTATATTTTACCATGCTTCAATAAAAGCATTAAACAGTGAGACATTATTGTAAGAATTGACTTGATCAACACAAAAGTCCCCTGATTGTGTCCTTTACTGCTCGTCTCACTTCTCTGATCTTCCAGCAGTAAAGAATCGGATTCAATGACGAGTTTATGGCAGCCAAAGTTAGTGAGTAAAACCTAGCGACTAAAAGGAATGACGAGACTCCTCTCTGAAGGCGCAAAAGCGCCACGATAGTAATTGGTAGATAACAAACAACTAACGCTACCTGCACCCAAATTGCGCTGGACACTGTTCTTTTGTAACGCACTATGTTCAATTGAGCTGTTTGGCTTGGTTGTCTTTGATTAACGTTACCTTGTGCTTGAATCTGGTTATGACGGAGAGTAAGGAAAATTTTCGTGTAAGAGAAGATTGTCGTGACTACACAAAGTGCTACAGCAATGCAGCCATACCACGCGGTTATACGTTCATTCCAAAATAACATTGTTGCTCCAGCAGTGGAGAGAACCCAAAAAACAACTACAACGCGATATATTCGCTTTAAAGTTACAACTTGTCTGTACCTGAGTCTTAATAACAGGGCGAGAAGCCTGTCCACGCTTATGGCGGTCAGTGTAAACAAAGACACACAACACAAAATATAACCTGTGATACTGGGAACAGCAAATACGTAGGGGCAAATTTGCCATGGTTCTTTCAGGATGGATGTAAAATAAGTAACAACAAGAGGTTCTTCAATGAGACCAACACAAAGATCAGTTGTCGCTAAGGTGCGGAACAAGAGTTTGGACGGCGGATGAAGTGAAGTCTCCTTGTGAAGGGCAACTAGGATCAGAGTATTCCCCAGAAATGCGGTAATGGCCACAAAACCATTTAGCGCTAAAAGGACTATCAAATGGTTATGGACTTCTCCGGTAAATTCTGTTGAACACGCCAGCCCATGGTATGACGTTTGCTTTGGATCTCCAGTTAAGTTCGTTAAGGCCATGTTACTCCCGGGCAAAACGAGCTAACCTGTATCGTTGCTTTACCTAAGTCTTTATAGAGACTGAGCTCATTAAACTTTAATCTGTCTTATGAATTTTTGTCAGTATGAAGCACCATGTTTTTTTTCGGAAAGGAAGCTAAGTATAAGTTTTAAAAAGAAGCAAAAGTTTTTTGAAAATGTATTAATTTAAAAAAAACACAGTTCAGTAGAAAAATCTTTTTCTTGTAAGTCCGTATACCACGGAACCATAAGGTACCTAACGCCAGAAGAGTATTCATTCATTGTAGATATGTTTCTATAAACGGTAATTAACATGAAGATGCGGGAAGATAACACAACAGGAGAGTTGTTTAAACCACGTTATCACTGTTAAATAATTAAAGAGGAAGTTATTAAGAGTTCAGCGAATAATGTTTTATCTACCGTCGCACCTGTGCAAGCTAATTTCAAATTGTGCTCCCAAGGAATAAACTACCTTTCTTTTTTTATCATAGTACTGGCACACTAACAAAATCACCCTGCTTTTGATCTTTGCGTCTTAAAATTGCCATTCTCTAACATTTAATTAAGTATGACGGCAAATGCCGACTCAATAACATATTATACAAATATCATCTGACTGAGAAACGTTTTTCAATATTGCGATTATTAAGGATCGAAATATGACAGCGTTCTGAGCGAGCTTCCTCTACTGTTATAATATTTATTTTCACGAAGGCTTGGCCGAAACGTCCAATATGCAGTTATAGCATTTTTTATTTACATATACACTCTTGTTTGTTGCAATTTATATTATTAAAAAACTGAAAGTTCCTGGTTCATACAGGTTGATCCATGCTGCTTTTTCTTTAAATTTCTTTTTGGTCTATGTGTTAAATTCGGTGTAATTTTTTGTATCTTAATTCATTTTCGGGAATATCACTCTGACTTCTCTTGTTGCTCACTTTGTTTACATTTGCCGTACATCAACAGACATATGAGGGACCTTACGAAAACACGACGGCGACGATAACGAGGATGTTAAAAATGAAAATGTTTCATGAGCGAAACAAAAGCTCCGCACGTGCGTCCAAAGGTTAGAACATTCCTTTGACGTCTTCTGCAAGAGTATGCTGTCGCCATGTTACGGCAGTGCTCGGCAAAAAGCTTAAACTATGGCGTAGTTTATTGACGACTTAAGTCAATTTATCTTGTCAAGTTTTGCTAAATCGGCGTCATGAGCTTTAGCTGAAGTTATGGATTTTATCAGAAAACAACAGACAAAAATTATGAAACATTGGGATGAGTTCTTTGCAACTTTATCTATTTCCGAAGATTATAATTCAACAGACAATCCATGTCCTAACTCCATAAGATGATAACTTAATATATAAAAATATTGATATACATTTAATATGTAGCACGGCGAGTCGATAAACGCTGGTCACAAAATATGACAAACCAGCATGGAGGGCTTAAACAAATTATCACTTCATAACTAAAACGGAAGTTTCATTTGTAGTTCAGGGAACAACGATTTCATGCACTACTCATAGCGATAAATAATAATAGGGAAATCATGTTACTGTGACAAACATTATGATCATATTACTCAGATTGAAGCAAGTTCTCAACTCATGCAGGGTGAAATTAATTGTCGTTTTCCTTTAATTCATGTTCATCCCAAAACATTATTGAAAAACAATTTAAAGAAAGAATTCATTATATATTTCATATTTTTAATTGGAGTTTTGTGCCGCCAGCTAACTACAAAACGCTATAAATTAATATAATTTGACAACCAACACAAGTTTTCAGTTTTTTTTTCAAAATGTATTAACTTATAAAAAACTTACAATCCACTAGAAAAATCTATTTCCTAAAAGTCCTTCCACCACTCACTCTTAATGCACCTAACGCTCAAGAATATTCATCCACTATAGACATCTTTCTGTAAAAGGCAATTAACAGGAAGATGCGAGAAGATGACAGAACAGGAGAGTTGTTTAACTAAAGAGGGAGATCCAATATAATTTTTTGTCTACTGTCGCACCTGTGCCAACCTAGTGAAAAATGGGCTCCCAAGAAATAAACGATCTTTTTTTTTTGTTCATGGTATGGGAGTTTAAGAAAATAAGACAATAAAACATCTGTATCGGTTGTACAGATACAAGACAAAAGTCGAACGTCCATGATCATGTTTGAACAGCTTATAGAGTCAGTCAACGTTTTTCATAATCTTTAGTTGGAGTGTTATTCAGCCACTTAAGAATGCAAATTAACTTGTAGTGGCCGGTGCGCCAAAGAAATTCCTGTCAATAATGAACACAACTGTGATCTCGTCAGTTCAATAAAGGACCTTAACATCGCAAACCAACACTACAAACTTATCATAATAGAAAAGCACGATTGACCTGGCACATAAAACGTCGCCCGGGTTTGCGCTTTGCGTCTTAAAATTGTCTTTCTCTAACATTTAATTAAATATGGTGGCAAACGGGAGAGGGTAGACAAAGTCAGGGATGTTGTTTTTGTTTGTCTGTTTCTCTGTTTGTTTCAATTCGCTTTCTTTTTGCGGGAAGAACGATTTCATATACTACGTATATAATAATTTTAAACTCATGTTACTGTGACAAAACATTATGATCATACTTCTTTGATTGAAGCAAGTTTTGGACCCACGCAACCTGAAACTAATTGTAGTCTTCCCTTAATTTTTTTTCATGCCAAAAAAACTATTGAAAACCAATTTCAAGACACAAGTCACTATATTTCATATTTTCAATGGAAGTTTTACGCCGCCAGCTAATTACAACAGGCCATGAATTGCTTTATTTTGACAAACAACACAAATTATCAGGTGTGCGCATGCTCTTAAGCGCCTCATAAGTTTGCCCCTATTACAGGTGTTTTCACTCTGTCGCCAACCTTGTTCCCAGTCCTTTTTTTTCTGTTCGCGACAGTACAAAGGCCCTTGTAGCCAGGCTACCTTGCCAATACATCTCATTCGGCTATATGTAGTTAAACGAGACGTAGATCTTGGACTATATTGATCCGCGCTTCTTTTTGCCTTGAACTTTAATTTATCTTACGAATCATTTGAGCACCTGGATCTATCAGAAAGGAAGTTCACAAGAAATTTGAAACATCAGGATAAGTTTACTGAAAATGTATTAATTTTCACAAATTACAATTCAGTCAACAAATATGTTTTGTAAGTCTTTATACCACGCAACCTTAATGCCCCTAACGCCCCAAGAATATTCATTCATGCACAATAAACATGTTTCTGTGAACGTAGATAACAGGAATATGCGAGAAGATGACAAAAAATGAGACTTGGTTCAGTCTCTTATGACAGTTGCAGTTACATCATTAAAAAGGAAGTTCCAATATCAGTTCAGCGAATAATCTTTTAAATACAGTCGCAGCTGTGCAGACTTACTGAATATTGTTCTTCCAAGGAATAAACTACCTTTCTTTTGTTATCATGGTATGGGAGTAAAAAGAGAATCAGAACTAAAAATTTGTTTGTCGTGAGAGAAAAGGTAAAACCTTTATGATGATGTTTGAACAATTTACTGAGTCAGTCAACGTTTTTCATAGTCTTTAGTGGGAGTTGTATTCAACTAATTAAGAATGCAAATTAACTTGTAGTGGCCGGTGCACCAAAGCAACAGATATTTCGCCCAGTAGAGGACCTTAGTACAAACTTAACATCGAACAACAACGCCATAAACTTATCATTGTCATTGTCATCTAACATCTGATTAAAATATGGCGGCAAACGGTAGAGGGTAGGCAGAGTCAGGCGGCTATTTTTGTTTTTCTTTTTTTGCTGTTTTAAATTCGCTCTGTTTTTGCCTGATCAGCAATTTAATGTACTACGTATATAATCCTTCTAGAATCATGCCGACTGTGACAAACATTATGATCACGCTTCTTTGATTGAAGCAAGTTGTGGAGCCACGCACCCTGAAATTATTTCTCGTCTTCCTTTAATTCATTTCCATCCCAAAAATTATTGAAAAACAATTTAAAGACACAAGTTATTATATATTTCATATTTTTAATTGGAGGTTTGTGCCACCAGCTAATTACAACAGGCCATGATGCTATAATTTGACAAGCAACACAAGTTTCCAATCGAGTGCATGCTCTTAAGTGCGTCACAAGTTAATCCCTATTACACGTGTTTTCTTTATATCACCAATCGTGTTCTCAGTCCTTTTTTCCTCTTCGAGACAGTGCAAAGACTGGTAACCAGGCTACGTTTCATTCGGCTATATGTATTTTAACGAGACATTGGTCTTAGCCTGTATTGGTCCACGTTTATTTCTTCCTGAAAATTGAATACTTGTGTGTATTTTATTTATTTGTTTTTTTTAAATCTCTTTGTTTGCATTTGTGGTATGTCAGTGTCCAAACAAGAGACTGAAAACAAATTAAAGAAAGACATCAACAAACAGAAATAACTAAGCACGCCCCCTGAATGTCAACTGTGAGATATGCTTATTGCGGCAAAGATAAATTAACTGAAAACATTCATATTTTTCACTGGAGTTTTGAAAAGCCAGTTAACGAGAAAAAAAAAAAAAGATTGTGGTACTCAACGTGACTAGCAACACAATTATTCGGGGGAGCGTGTGCTGTCTAGCAAGTGTTTTAACAGTCGTCAATGCAAGCAATAAGCAAATAACTAATCGCTTCGGCGTCTTCGTATCATTCAAGCCTCAAAATCTCCCTTTTTATCATGGAAATTAGTCCTATTTGACCCTAAGCTGACATTCGCTTCAAAATTCTCGAAAGTTCTTGTTGATTTATTTTTGCCACCTTGAATTATTCGCATAAATAAGTCCATGAAGATCGACTGTAATTTTGCGCCAGTGATCGATCACGTGATCAGTGGTGGCAAACGAAATATAATCGAGTGTTGAAGAAATTTGGCTGCTAACTAACACTTACGCGCGCATACCTCAAACAAGACCTGATTATGAGGCTTTTTCTTTTCTATTTCCTTTTCCAGTTTTGGTTTTCTCCGGTTTTATTCATTTTTCATTCGCTTCGTTTGCATTTCAAGGAGATCAAACGGAATGTGGACTGAACTGAACAAATTTAAAGAAAAGAAATCATCAAGCAATTTTATTCATAACAGTTTAATGTCACAAACAACAAGCCAATGTCTGCTAACTGTTAAGCTTTTGTTTAACAGTCGTAAAATTAAAATAAAAATGCCTTTTTTTCTTCTAATAATTAAGAGATGGATTTGCTTTGACAAAGCAAAAACGAAAACCTCACAATTTTAATTCATTCATAGTTAAGTTCTGTCTATATCCCTGGACTGTAGAATGGTGTACTAACTTTGCTGTCTCGAATTTTGGGAACTAGCTCATAGCCAATCTTGCTTGGATTTTTTCTTGTGGTTGGCTTAGTTGAACTCTTCTCAACCTTCTGTCGACTTCCTTCTCCAAAGCAGCTCGTTTGTTTGGATGACCAATGCAATTGATACTTGTAGATAGTTTTAATTTCTTCCACACGTTGAGTTATATCGATTTTAGACGAACACAATTGTTTATTTTACCGTCTATTTAAAACAGCGTTTTACTATTATACAAAAATTCACAGAGTAGAACTAAAAAAGCGCGGAACTTAAGCTTTATATTTTACCATGCTTCAATAAAAGCATTAAACAGTAAGACATTATTGTAAGAATTGACTCAATCAACACAAAAGTCCACTGAGTGTGTCCTTTACTGCTTGTCTCACTTCTCTGATCTTCCAACAGTAAAGAATCGGATTCAATGACGAGTTTATGGCAACCAAAGTTACTGAATAAAACTTAGTGACCATAATGGCTGGCGTAACTCCTCTCTGAAGGCGCAAAACCTCCTCGATAGCAAATGGCAGATAACAAACAATTAACGCTAACTGCACCCAAAGTGCGCTGGACACTGTTTTTTTGTAACGCGCTATGTTCAATTGAACTGTTTGGTTTGGTTGACCTTGATTAACGTTACCTTGTGCTTGAATCTGGTTGACGGAGAGTAAAGAAAATTTTCGTGTAAGAGAAGATTGACGTGATACACAAAGTGCTGCAGCAATGCAGCCATACCACGAGGCTATACGTTCATTCCAAAATAACCTTGTTGCTCCGGCAGTGGATACAACCCAAGAAACAACTACAATGCGATATATTCGCTTTAAAGTTACAACTTGTCTGTACCTGAGTCCTAATAACAGGGCGAGAAGCCTGTCCACGCTTATTGCGGTCAGTGTATACAAAGACACACCACACAAAATATAACCTGTGATATTGGACACAGCAATTACGTGGGGGCAAATATTCCAAGGTTCGTTCTGGGAAGATATAAGATAAGTAAAAAAAAGAGGTTCTGCAATGAGACCAACACAAAGATCAGTTGTGGCTAAGTTGCAGAACAAAAGTTTTGACGGCGGATGAAGCGAAGTCTCCTTGTGAAGGGCAACTAGGATCAGAGTATTCCCCAGAAATGCAGTAATGGCCACAAAACCGTTCAGGACAAAAAGAACTATCAAATAGTTCTGGATTTCTGTAGTAAATTCTGTAGTACACGTCAGCTTTTTGAATAACATTTGCTTTGTATTTCCAGTTAAGTTTATGAGCGCCATGGTGCTTCCATACAAAACGAACTAAATTTGAATCGTTGCTTTGTGTACGTCTTTATAACGACCACTTGCATTAAACTTTTATCTATCTTATGAATTTTTCAAGAATCATCTGGTTTCATCAGTAAGGAAGCTAAGTAGAAAATGAAAAGATAAGGATATTACAATTGAAAATGCATCAACTTTTAGAAAAACTACAATCCACTAGAAAAATCTTCTTGCTAAAAGTCCTTACACCACTCAAACTTAATGCACCTAACGCTCAAGAATATTCACCCGCTGTAGACATCTTTCTCTAAAAGGTAATTAATAGGAAGATGCGAGAAGATGACAGAACAGGAGAGTTGTTTAAGCCTCTTTATCTCTGTTACATAACTAAAAAGAAGATCCAATTTAGAAATCAGCGAGTAATGTTTTGCCAAACCTGTTTAGCGCCATGCGTTTGTGTACTTTCATTATAACAATAAAACACTTGAGAGCTATGTGTACATGTTTACCAAACCTGTTCATTAAGCTCTTTTAGCGGGATTTCCTCGATTCTTCTGCTTTCATTTTTGGGGTTGAGAAACTCAGTCAGCAAACTTACATCTCTTGGTGTCTTTGAAAGAGTGTTCTTTTTTTTTTGGTCTTCGATAAACTTGTCTATAGGTTTGTCTAAAGACACAAATCTTCTTGATTGTTCAGCCATCCTCAAAAATACCTCCTAGCTCTTGATAAGTTTGAATTACGAACAACTCGAGTACACCGTAAATATTATCTTGTCAAAGCTGCTCGACAAAGCCACCCGCGATGACCGCGAAAAAGCCCGCGAAAACACAATTCGCTTAAACCGTGGTTTGTGATTGGACGAAACGTTTTTTTCACGTGTGAGAAACTCGTTTCTCCTCTCTGATTGGTCGAAGTAAAATCCGAAACGCTTTTTCACACAGCAAAATTTGCTGCGAAAATCTCAGTATATATGAAATAAATTTCGTTTATTCATGTTTCCGTCGCCAACCAGATGACACAACCAGATTAAATAACGATAAAAGCATGTATTGATGTTACGTTTACATGGTCAGCAACCTACAAAACGACTGCAACTCTACGGTTGAAATGACATTGAAACACGCATCAGCATGTCAACCTTTAGCAACGTCAGGTTTTCCGTAAATCTGTTGACAGAAACGTAACGGAAACAGACAACAACGGAAATCTAACAACATAAATGCAACGGAAACGTGACACATACCAAATGAATTTGTTCTGTGCGTTTCCGCAAAACGGAAACGTGACATAAATGAGCATTTTTATGTATCCGTCAGGTTTAAGAAATACAGAAACTTGATTTTCGTCCTGTGTTTATATAGCTTTGTTAAGATCTTCTGCCGTCCTACCAATTGCTACAATGACATCGAAGAACTGCACAGTACAGTACAGTAGCTTTATTAATTCTGTACAAGTGTTATTATGAGTTTTTTTTTTTTATAATCTTATCGAAAACAAGAACAAAAAGAAACTAATTTACAATTTTGCCTCCTAAGCTAAAAAATATTACAGACATATATTTCATATTTTTGTTTGGAGTTATAAGCCGCCAGCTAATTACAAAACGCTACGAATTTATGTAATTTGAGAAGCAACACAAGTAGCTCTACCTGTAAATTGATTGATCTTTCAAAGTTTAATTAAAACTCTGGAAAGTTGTTTTGATTAATTTTTACCAGTTTGAATTTTTTGCATACATTGGTGCATGAAGATCGACTGAAATTTTACCGCTGCTGATCAAACACGCGAACAGTTGTGGTATACGAAATATGATCACGTGTTGAAGTAATTTAGTTGCTAAGTAACGCTTTTGTATGCCCCAAACAAGACCTGGTTATTGTGCTTTTTCTTTTCAATTCTTTTTGCAGTTTTGGTTTTCTCCTGTTTTACTTATTTTTCCTTTGCTCTCTTCCTTCGCTTTTTCCTTCGTTTGCACTTGCAGCAGATCAAACGAAATGTAGACTGAACTGAATAAATTTAAAGAAAAGATATCATCAAGCAATTTTATTCAAAACTAGTTTAATGTCACAAACAACTAGCTATAGCCAATGACTGTTAACTGTTAAGCTTTTGTTTAACAGTCGTAAAATTAAAAAAGAAATGCCTTTTTTCCTCTAATAATTAAGAGACGGCTTTGCTTTGACAAAGAAAAAAAGGAAACCTCACAGTTTTAATTCATTAAAAGTTAAATTCTGTCTTCATCCCTGGACTGTAGAATGGTGCACTAACTTTGCTGTCTCGAATTTTTGGAACTAGCTGATACCCATCCATCGTCAAAGTAGCTCGTCTGTTTGGATGATACAGTTGATACTTGTAGATAGTTTTCCCCTTCTACTCGCTGAGTTAAAACGATTTTTCACGAATAAAGTTTTTTATCTTACATCCGTTAAAAAAAAGACAAAACTCACAAAGTACATTTGAAAAAGCGCGGTACTCCAGCTTCATATGTTACCATGCTTCAATAAAAGAATTAAACAGTAATACATTATTGTAAGAATTAACTCGATCAACAAAAAAGTCCCCTGATTGTGTCCTTTACTGCTTGTCTCACTTCTCTGATCTTCCAACAGTAAAGAATCGGGTTCACTGACGAGTTTAGGAAAACTAAAGTTCCTGAATAAAAACTAGCGACGTAAATATTAATATCTAACATCACTCCTCTCTGAAAGAACAAGCCCTCCACGATAGCATATGGTAGATAACAAACAACTAACGCTAACTGCACCCAAAGTGCGCTGGACACTTTTTTTTTGTAACGCGCTATGTTAAATTGAACCGTTTGGCTTGGTCGTCCTTGACCAACGTTACCTTGTGCTTTAATCTGGTTATGACGGAGAGTAAGGAAAATTTTCGTGTAAGAGAAGCTGGACGTGACTACACAAAGTGCTACAACAATGCATTTACACAACGTGTTTATACGTTCATTCCAAAGTATCATTGTCGCTCCGGCAGTGGAGAGAACCCAAGAAACAACTAAAATGAGATAGAGTCGCTTTAAAGTTACAACTTGTCTGTATCTGAGCCCTAATAACAGGGCGAGAAGCCTGTCCACGCTTATTGCAGTCAGTGTAAACAAAGATACTGCAGACAAAATATGGCCTGTGATATTGAAAACAGCAAATACGTAGCGGCAAAAATTCCATCGTTCTTTCAGTGAAGATATAAGAGAAATAATAAAGAGAGGTTCTGCAATGAGACCAACACAAAGATCAGTTGTTGCTAAGTTGCGAAACAAAAGTTTGGACGGCGCATGAAGTGAAGTCTCCTTGTGAAGAGCAACTAGGATCAGAGTATTTCCCAGAAATGCGGTAATGGCCACCAAACCGTTAAGGGCTAAAAGGACTATCAAATGGTTATGGACTTCCCCAGTAAATTCTGTTGAACACGCCAGGTCTTCGAATGAGGTTTGCTTTGGATCTCCAGTTAAGTTTGTGATCGTCATGTTGCTGCCGTGCAAAACGAACTAAATTTGAATCGTTGCTTTGTGTAAGTCTTTATATGAAGTTTTTAAGAAGCATCTGGTTTTATCAGAAAGGAAGCTAAATGGAAAATAGAAAGATAAGGATATTATCATTGAAAATGCATTAACTTTTAAAAGACTTACAATCCACTAGAAAAATCTATTTGCTAAAAGTCCTTCCATCACTAAATCTTAACGCACCTAACGCTCAGGAATACTCATCCACTATAAACATCTTTCTGTAAAAGGTAATTAATTGGAAGATGCGAGAAGATGACAGAACAGGAGAGTTGTTTAAGCCTCTTTATCTCTGTTACATAATTAAAGAGGAAGATCCAATTTACAAATCAGCGAGTAATGTTTTGACTTCTGTCGCACCTGTGCAAACTTATTGAAAATTGTGCTCCCAAGAAATAGACTCTTCCTTTCTCTTCTGTTTATGGTATGGTTATCAGAACTTCAAAAACAGGGAATAGAAGAAAAAGAAAGTAAAAAGAAAATTTGCATGCATTCGAGATAGAAGACACAAGCCAAACCTCTTTGCTGATGAACAGTTTAAAGAGTCGTGTTTCGCTTATTTCCTATGTTTACGTCAACGTACGCGTTCTTTATACTCTTTAATGGGAGTTTTAATCCGGCAACCACCTAATAATGCAAAGTAACTCTGTGCACCAAAGCCCTTTTCGTCAGCTACTTGCAAAAGGACGTAACAGAGCTTATTCAGTAAACGATCCCAGTATAAACTTGACAACAGAAAAGCACAATTGTCCTGGCACATGAAACATCACCCGTTCATAGTCTTTCCGTTTTAAAATTGTCATTCTCTAAAATTCAATTAAATATGGCGGCAAACGCCGACTTAAGAAAATATCAGACGAATATTAATGGTATCTGCCGGACTAAACGCTAACCAAAATAAACTAGCCAAAGATATGTTGCACAACCGAAAAGAAAGTAAACAAGAACGGATTTACTTGATATATGTAAACGGGATATAATTCTTTTACAAATACAGTCCTTGTATTATTTGCTTTTTGCATGAGGTAGTGTTCAAATTATAGTGTAAGTGCGTAGCTTGAGTGCCTACGTTTTGTATTTAAAAATGAACAAAGTTGGAAATAATCAACGCAGATAAGCTTACGTAATCAACAACACAACTTTCAAGAATTTATATTTGCCTTTACTTTTACCTCGAGGATATACCTGACGCTAAAATTGCAAATATATTGCGTTCTGAAATTGAAAGAGATGCAGTTTAGAAAATATAAACGAAGTAGCAACATTCCGTAAAATCACGGGCATTCAAAACGACAAAAGTACTCACCTTGATTGCTCTCCCTTCCTCTGTCCGGAACTGAAAAAAGCAAAGCAGCGCGTTGCATTGTGGTGCCCACAAAATTAACCACAATGTCTTGTTCCTTTGATCTTTGCGCGACCGCAATCCTTTGCATTTTGTAAGAAAGCTCTCGAAAGGCCCCGTAAGTATATTTCTGTGCCAATTAGAGTTGCTGCTTTTCTCGGTCGCTTCAGGCTCCCCCGCTGCGGTAGCAATAATGTTTCGATATAACGAGCGCGCTGATTGGTTGAAACAGCGTGCTTCATTAGAGTACAGATACACGGAGCAACGTTGTCACGCCATCAACCCGTTTGTGCAATTCCTGGATTTCTCTCTCGGTTTTATTTATTTATTTAATTAATTAATTTATTATTATTTATTATTATTTTTCAATCTAAACGTCTATTAATACCTAGAAAACGAAAGCGAGCTCTTAGTTTCAATGGACCTAGACCATCCTGTGCGCATACAAGGTTTAAAAACAGTACAAGTAATACGGTGATTGAAAGTGAAGTTTTTCGAAAAAGTTAGCGACTAAAACACAGAGCTAAGTAGAAATATAAACAGAGATTTGCAAACATGTCAAGCGCCGAAATTGTCGAAATTACATCGAAGGCAGAGATGAAAAACACCAAAGATAACATAAAATGGACAGGTCAAGTTTTAGAACGAAAAATGAAAAAATGTCACAAGCTTAAAAACAGTTTTAAAAGATCCCGTAAACACTCGTTAGCTATATTCTCGTACAAAAAGATTAAACAAAAAATTGAGAAAACTGAAAATTTAATTAGCTAGCGAATACACAAATATAAAAGCTTACAAGATCCTTACATTTTCGGTGCAAGTTCTATCACGCCGCATCGATCATGGCCACCTCCGCTCACCGCAGTGAAAGCAAGCCTCAGAAATTACAACGCTCGCCCTTCGAGTGGACAGCTAACAGCTTGTTCAAATATTCTCTCTGGAGCATTGAGTGGGAGGCCACAGCAGTCACAGCAGCCCAGTTTTCCTAACGGTGTCAACGGTTCGAGCACTCCTCTTGCTCCCGTGAATTCCACTGTTGTTCATTCACAAAACACAGCGCAGCAGTTGATTTATTACCGGCAGCAAGCTTTAAGCAGTTTGCCTTCGAATTGCCATGTTCATGACATCCAGATTTCCATGAGCCACAAATCCACCGGATTTCAATGAACATTTTACTTTTCCATCCTGATTTTAAACGGGAAAACTGAAGAAGCGCTGACGCTGATGGCGTTACATTCGAACTGAGCAAAGATTGTAAACTTTGATGCCTTGTTTTGACATGTCTGACAGCTTTCCTGTTGTTCAACCAATCAAATCATTTGAAACATCCTAACAAGGATTGTGATTGGCTTATTTTAGCGTGCTTTATCAGAGTACAGATGCACGCTGACGCCAGATCTGTTCATTCGGAAAATGAAGTTTGTTTTGAAAATGAGGGTGAATGCGGGGGGAAGAAAACAAACAAAATAAATACTACTTAACAAATAAAAGCCTCGACTGTGCTCTGTTCTGTTGTAAAGCACGTAGGAAGCGGCTAGAGCACCCAAGAAGTAGGGAGAAACACTCGACTTCGTCTCGCGTTTCCCCCTACACTTCTTTCGTGCTCTTGCCGCTTCCTAAGTGCTTTACAACAGAACAGAGCACAGTCGAGGCTTTTATTTGTTAAGTAGTATTTATTTTATTTGTTTTTTTTTTCTCGCTTTGTTTGCATTTGTCGTATGTGAGTGTCCAACGAAGAGACTGAAAACAAATTATAGAAAAACATTATCACACGGAAATAACTGACCACGCCCCTGAATGTCAACTGTCAACTGTTAGATATGCTTATTGCGGCAAAGACAAATTAATTAACACATTCATATTTTTAACTGCCAGTTTTGAAAAGCCAGTTACTTAAAACTGTAGTATAAACATGACTAGGAACACAATCATATTTAAGTAAAACCGTCCTCTCAAGCAAGTATTCAAATATTTCTTAACGCGTGCAAGAAATTAATAACTAAACGCTTCGTTATCTTCGTATCATTTAAGCCTGAAAATCTCCTTTTTTCATGGAAATTGGTCTAAATTTGATCCTAAACTGTACATTTGCTTGCTGTGAATCTAATGGACATATAGATTTTTTAAAGTGTGTTTGAAACTCTGGACATTTCTTCTTTATTCCTTTTTGTTAATCTGAATTCTTCGCGTAAATTCGTGTATGACGACGATCGACTGTAATTTGACCGTTGATGATCGAGCACGTGAACAGTGGCGGCATATGAGATATGATCACGTGCTGACCTAGTTATGGGCCTTTTTCTCTTCAATTTCCTTTTCCAGGTTTGGTTTTCTCCAGTTTTACCCATTTTTTCGTTCGCTCCGTTTGCATTTTAAGCACGTCAAACGCGACGTCGACTGAAAATAAATCTTAAGAAAAAAGAAATCATCAAACTATGTCTTTAATTATTGCTTTAATGTCCGAAACAACTAGCCACAGGACTGTCAACAATTTTGCTTTTGTTTAACGCGGAAGTCGTAAATTTAAAATAAAAATGCCTCCTTTATTTTAATCTAATATTTAAGTCAAAGCGACAAAGAAAACCTCACGATCTTAAGTTAAATTCTGCAGGCATTACTCGATTGTAGAATGGTGTACTAACGTTCTTTGTCCCGAATTTTGTGAGGAAACTACTAGCCCATCTTATTTTTTTTATCTTCCAGTTGACTTAATTTAAGCCTTCTCAACGCTCTGTTGAATTCCTTAGTGAAAAAAGCTCCTTTGTCTAGATGACACAGTTAATACCTAAAAATAACTTTTTCTTTCCAATCGATAAGTTATAAGGATTTTAAACAAATACAGTTTTATCCTACTCCGTTACAAAGGCAGCATTCTACTATTATACAAAACTCACAAAGTACTATTGAAAAAGAATGGTTACTCAACATTATATTTTACCGTGCTTCCAAACGGTAAGAAATAACTCGATCAACAAAAAAATCCTCTGATTGTGTCCTTTACTGCTTGTCTGACTTCTCTGATCTTCCAACAGTAAAGAATTGGGTTTAATGACGAGTTAAGGCAAACCAGTGTTGTTGAATAAAACCTAGCGACCATAATGTCTGACGTGACTCCTCTCTGAATGCGCAAACCCTGCACGACAGCAGTTGGCAGATAACAAACAACTAACGCTAACTGCACCCAAAGTGCGCTGGACACTGTTCTTTTGTAACGCGCTAAGTTCAATTGAACTGTTTGGCTTGGTTGTCCTTGATTAACGTTACCTTGTGCGTGAATCTGATTATGACGGAGAGTAAGGAAAATTTTCGTGTAAGAGAAGATTGACGTGAATACACAAAGAGCTGCAACAACGCAGTCATACCAGGAGGTTATACGTTCATTCCAAAGTAACGTTGTCGCTCCGGCAGTGGATACAACCCAAGAAACAACCACAATTCGATATATTCGCTTTAAAGTTACAACTTGTCTGTACCTGAGTCCTAATAACAGGGCGAGAAGCCTGTCCACGCTTATTGCGTTCAGTGTATACAAAGACACACCACACAAAATATGGCCTGTGATACTGAGAACAGCAAATACGTAGGGGCAAAAATTCCATTGTTCTTTCAGGGTTAATGTAACATAAGTAACAAAAAGAGGTTCTACAATGAGACCTACACAAAGATCAGTTGTTGCTAAGTTGCAGAACAAAAGTTTGGACGGTGCATGAAGTAAAGTCTCCTTGTGAAGAGCAACTAGGATCAGAGTATTCCCAAGAAATGCAGTAATGGCCACAAAACCATTTAGCGCTAAAAGGACTATCAAATGGTTATGCACTTCTCCGGTAAAATCTGTTGAACACGCCAGGTCTTCGAATGAGGTTTGCTTTGGATCTCCAGTTAAGTTTGTGATCGTCATGTTGCTGCCGTGCAAAACGAGCTAAATTTGAATCGTTGCTTTGTGTAAGTCATTATATGAAGTTTTTAAGAAGCATCTGGTTTTATCAGAAAGGAAGCTAAGTGGAAAATAGAAAGATCAGGATATTATCATTGAAAATGCATTAACTTTTAAAAAACTTAAAGTCCACTAGAAAAATCTATTTGCTAAAAGTCCTTCCACCACTCAATCTTAATGCACATAACGCTCAAGAACATATTCATCCGCTATAAACATCTTTCTGTAAAAGGTAATTAACAGGAAGATGCGAGAAGATGAAAAGGAGAGAAAAGGAGAGTTATACAAACCTCTTTATCTCTGTTACATAACTAAAGAGGAAGATCCAATTTACAAATCAGCGAATAATGTTTTGTCTCCTGTCGCACCTTTGCCAACTTAGTGAAAAATGGGCTCCCAAGGAATAAACTCTCTTTCTTTTTTGTTCATGGTATGGGAGTATAAGAAAATAAGAAAATAGAACATTTGTATTTCGTACAGATATAAAACAAAAGCTAAAAGTCTATGTTGTTGTTTGAACAGTTTATTGAGTCAGTCAATGTTTTTCATAGTCTTTAGTGGGAGTTTTTTTCAACCACTTAAGAATACAAATTAACTTGTAGTGGCCGGTGCGCCAATGGAATTCCTGTCAGTAATGAACACAACAGAGATCTCATTCAGTAAAGGACCTTAGTATAAATTTAATATCGAACAACAACGTCTTAAAATTGTCATTCTCTAACGTTTAATTAAGTATGGCGGCAAACGGTAGAGGGTAGACAGAGACAGGGATAGTTTTTCTGTTTCTCTGTTTGTTTTAAATTCGCTTTCTTTTTGCGGGAAGAATGATTTCATATACTCAAGCAGTTTAAGGCCTGGGTTTGAAGGGTGTTCAGAAATTATGAATGATCCCCTATATCTTCGGTTTGTCTGCCTAGAACAGCATGAAATTTTCCCTGAATATTAAACTTGATGTTTTCTTTTGCCTTAACATATAATTTTGATCACGTGACACATCACATGACCAAAAAATGAGAATTTCGTAAATCGGCGATATGGCGGCGAATTTTCTTTATAAAGATAACTGAATTAGTGTTTCCGAAGCAGATTTTAAATATTTAACTTTCTACGTTTGGAATGACTGTCCTTAAGTTTTTAAATTGGAGAAATTAACGATCAAAGGTTAAATTGTGGACTAAAAAATGACCTTTGCCCTGATAATTTTTTTCTGGAGAACAATGGACAATCATTCCAAACGTGAAGGGATGGAGATATTTAATCTTTATTAGAAACGCGTTTTTGTTTGATGTTATCTCTTAAAACCGTCGCCTACCTGTTAAATCTTTGCTTTTTTCACAAAAATGATCACGTGACATGTCACGTGATCTATAGCACTACTTATTATGCTTAGAAATTTTCAGAATGATGAGATCTTTTTATCTTCCAAATTTCAGTTCAGTGCCATTGAATTTGTTAAAGTTATCTAGAATAAACCATTTTTCCTCTTAAAATCCCTTGACCCAGGCCTTAAACTGCTTGAGATACTACGTATATAATAATTTTAAACTCGTGTTTCTGAGACAAACATTAAGATCATACTTCTTTGACTGAAGGAAGTTATGGACCCACGCAAGCTGAAAAAAATCGTCGTCTTCCTTTCATATTTTTAATTGGAGTTTTGTGCTTCCAGCTAATTACAAAAGGCCATGATACTATAATTTGACAAGCAACACAAGTTTCCAGGTGAGCGCACTGTCTTCGGTGCGTCACAAGTTTATCCCTATCACAGCCGTTTTCTCTCTGTCACCAATCTTGTTCTCAGTCCTTTTTTCCTCTTGGAGACAGTGTAAAGACTGGTAATCAGGCTACGGTTCATTCGGCTATATGTAGTCATAGTTACTTGAGGGACTGGTTAGGAAACTTCACCATGAAAACAATGGTGCTGCAATTTATGTTGGAAGGGCCGCGACCTTGCACAATCCTTTGTTTTAACGTTCACACCACAGTTGAATATCTTAACAAAAACGTTTCGATTGGTCAGTTGCTCCAACACATTCCAAGTTCTATTGTTGTTTGTGCACGGTCAAGGCCAAAAAGGCAAACAAAAACATACAACAAAGACGTTTGTCAGGTTTCATAACCATTGCCTTTAATTAGCTATCATGTAGTTTAACGAGACATGGCTCTTAGCCTACATTGGCCCACGTTTCTTTTTTCCTGAAAACTGACACTTAAATTTTATTTTTTTTCCTGGCTTTGTTTGCATTTGTCGTATGTCAGTGTCCAACCAAGAGACAGAAAACAAATTATAGAAAAACATCAACACACGGAAATAACTGCATGACCACTCCCACTGAATGTCAAATGTCGACTGTGAGATATGCTTATTGCGGCAAAGACAAAGTAATTAAAACATTCATATTTTTCTCTGCGAGTTTTGAAAAGCAAGTTAATTACATAAAATGTGGTACCAACATGACTTCCAACACAATTATTTGGCTGAACGCGTGCTCTCAAGCAAGTGTTTCAACAGTCGTTAATGCATCCAATGAATAAATAACTAAACACTTCCACGTCTTCGTATCACTCCAGCCTAAAAATCTCCCTTTTTATCATGGAAATTGGTCCTATTTGATTGTAAGATGATATTGGCTTCATATGAATCTACCTGTACATTTATAGATCTCTCATTAAAACTCTGGAAAGTTCTTCTTGCTTTATTTTAGCCAGTTTGAATTATTCCCATAAATTGGTGCATGAAGATCGACTGTAATTTTACCACTGCTGATCGAGCACGTGAAAAGTTGTGGCATACGAAATTCGATCACGTGTTGAAGTAATTTGGTTTCTAAGTAACGCTTACGCAAGCCCCAATAAAGACCTTATTATGGTGCCTTTTCTTCTCCTCTTTTCCAATTTGGGCTTTTTCCGGTTTTACTCATTTTTCGTTCGCTCCGTTTACATTTGCAGCAGATCGAATGGAATGCAGACTGAACTGAATAAATTTAAAGAAAGGAAAATTTTCAATTATTTTATTCATAACTAGTTCAATGTCACAAACAGCTAGCCAATGGCTGTTAACTGTTAAGCATTTGTTTAACATTCGTAAAATTAAAATAGAAATGCCTTTTTTTCCTCTAATAATTAAGAGATGGATTTGCTTTGACCAAGGAAAAACGAAAACCTCACAATTTTAATTCATTCATAGTTAAGTTCTGTCTTGCATCCCTGCACTGTAAAATGGCGCATTAACTTTGCTATCTCGAATTTTTGGGAACTAGCTGATAACAAATCTTGCTTGGCTTTTTTCTTGTGGTTGGCTCAGTTGGACACTTCTCAACCTTCTGTCGACTTCCTTCGCCAAAGTAGCTCGTTTGTTTGGATGAAACAATTGATACTTGGAGATAGTTTTCGCCTTCCACTCGCTGAGTTAAAACGATTTTAGACGGATACAATTGTTTATCTTACAGTCTTTTTTTTAAAAAAAGCATTTTGCTATTATACAAAACTCCAAAAGTCCGATTGTAAAAGCGCGGTACTTTAGCTCTAAATTTTACCATGCCTTAATAGAAGCATTAAACCTTAAGACATATACACGATCAACAAAAAAGTCCCCTGAGTGTGTCCTTTACTGCTTGTCTCACTTCTCTGATCTTCCAGCAGTAAAGAATTGGGTTCAATGACGAGTTAAGGTAAACCAAAGTTCCTGAATAAAGCCAAGCGACCAAAATGTATGACGTGACTCCTCTTTGCAGACGTAAAACCTCCACGATAGCAAATGGCAGATAACAAACAACTAACGCTACCTGCACCCAAAGTGCGCTGGACACTGTTCTTTTGTAACGCGCTATGTTCAATTGAACTGTTTGGCTTGGTTGACCTTGATTAACGTTACCTTGTGTGTGAATCTGGTTATGACGGAGAGTACGGAAAATTTTCGTGTAAGTGAAGATTGCCGTGACTACACAAAGTGTTACAACAACGCAGTCATACCACGAGATTGCACGTTCCTTCCAAAGTATCATTGTCGCTCCAGCAGTGGAGAGAACCCAAAACACAACTACAATGCAATATATTCGCTTTAAAGTTACAACTTGTCTGTACCTGAGTCCTAATAACAGGGCGAGAAGTCTGTCCACGCTTATTGCGGTCAGTGTAAACAAAGACACAACACACAAAATATGGTTTGTGATACTGAAAACAGTAAATACGTAGGGGCAAATGTTCCATGGCTCGTTCAGTGACAATATAAGATAAATAACACAAAGAGGTTCTGCAATGATACCAACACAAAGATCAGTTGTCGCTAAGTTGCGGAACAAAAGTTTGGACGGCGGATGAAGTGAGGACTCCTTGTGAAGGGCAACTAGGATCAGAGTATTCCCCAGAAATGCGGTAATGGTCACAAAACCATTTAGCACTAAAAGGACTATGAAATGGTTATGGACTTCTCCAGTAAATTCTGTTGAACAAGCCAGGTTTTCGGATGACGTTTGCTTTGGATCTCCAGTTAAGTTTGTTAACGCCATGTTACTGTCGCGCAAAACGAGCTCAATTTGTATCGCTGCTCAAAGTATTTATAATGACTACTTACATTTAAATTTAATCTATCTTGTGAATTTTTTATAAGCATCTGGTTTTATCAGAAAGGGAGTTAAGATGAAATTTGAAAGATCAGGGGAATTTCATTGAAATGTATTAATTTTCAAAATTTCAATTTATTAGAAATATCTATTCATTATAAGTCCGTATACTATAGAACCTTAATGTGCTATCGCAAATCAATATTTATTCACAGTAGAAATGACGGGAAAGACGGGAAAGGATGACACAACAGGAGGGATTTTTTTTAGCCACATAAACACTTTTACATAAATAATGAGGGCGTTTTAATTTGCAGTTCAGCGAATGTTTTGTCTACTGTCGCTCCTCGCCATGAAAATTGTGCTCTCAGGGAATAATTAAGCCACCTTTAGTTTTTGATCATAATATATGTTTATCAGAACTACAAAAATATGAAATAAGAGAAATGAAAATTTGTATGAATTTGAGATAGAAGACTAATGTCAAACCTCTCTAATGATGTTCACTTTAGAGTCATGCTTGAGGCATGCCTTTGAATACGTCAGCGTGTTTCAAAGTCTTTAGTGGGAGTTTTATTCAACTACCTAATCAAATTAACTTAGAGTGGTCGGTGCGCCAAAGCCATTTCTGTCAGTTGGGTCTCTAACAACACAACAGACCTATTACCAGATTATAAAACTGAAAGTTCTTGTTAATAAAGGTTGAGTCAGGCTGCTTTTTCTTTAATTTTTTGGGGGGTTGTGTTTGTGTTAAATTCGGTCTCATTTTTTGTATCTTAATTCATTCGGGACATTCGGGAATGTCACTCTGACTTCTCTTTTGCTGACATTGTTATCAACAGACACATTAAGGAACTGACGAATACACGACGGCGACGATAACGAGGAGGTTATAAAGCAAAATGTTTCATGAGCGAAACATAAGCTCTGCACGTGCGTTCAAAAGTTAAAACATTCCTTTTTCGTCTTCTGCAAGAGTAAGCTGTCGCCATGTTACGGCAGTGCTCGGCAAAAAAGCTTTAACTATGGCGTAGTTTATCGACGACTAAAGTCAATTAACTTTGTCAAATTTTTCTGAATCCGTGTTATGAACTTAAGTTGAAGCAATGGGTTTTATCAGAAAACAACCGACAAAATTTATGAAACATTCGGATGAGTTCTTTGCAACTTTATTTCTTTCCAAAGACTACAATGCAGCAGACAATCCATGTCCTGAAGTCCATAATATGATAACTTTATGTATAAAAATATTGATATACAGTTAATATGCAGCACGGAGAGTCGATGAACGCTGGTCACAAAATATAACAAACCAGCATGGTGGGCTTAAAAAAATTATCACTTCATAACTAAAACGAAAGATCAATTAGCAGTTCAGAGAACAACAGTTTCATGTTCTAGTCTTATAAACCTTGCAAAATCGTGTTACTGTCATAAAAATTATGTTCATATTTCTTTGATCATAATGAAGCAAGTTGTTGACCTACGCAAGCTGAAATTAATTGTCATCTTCCTTTAATTCATACTCATCCCAAGAAATTATTGAAAACAACTTTTGAAGACTCAAGTCATTATATATTTCATATTTTTAATTGGAGTCTGGTGACGCCAACTAATTACAAAAGGCTACGAAATTATATAATTTGACAAGTAACACAAGTTTTTCAGGTCTGTGCATGCTCTTAAGCGCCTCATAAGTTTGTCCCTATTACAGATGTTTTCACTCTTGTTCTCAGTCCTTTTTTTTCTCTTCGTGACAGTCAAAAGGCTCTGGTAACCAGGCTACCTTGCCAATACATCTCATTCGGCTATAACAAAAACAACATTAACTTTGAAAGAAATGTGATGGTATATTTCCAGCCTGGTGAATGAATGAGAATGATGTATTATTCTAGAAAGTGACGCAGGCATACGGTAATCGGAAGGTCTTAGGTTCGACTCCTGATAGGAGCACTCGGATTTCTTTTTTTCCGAGTATGCCTGCGTCACTTTCTAGAATAATACATCATTCTCAACATTAACTTTATTTTTACAAAACTGAAAAAAAAAAACCTTTGTCGCCCGCAGTTAGCAGAGCTATTCTAGGCGGGCTACTTAAACTGACAATAGGAGACCTAGAAGAGGACTATATGTAGTTAAACGAGACCTGGATCTTAGATTGCATTGATCCGCGTTCCTTTTTTTTCCTGAAAACTGACTCTTAAGTAGTTGTATATTGTATTAGTTTTCCCCCCGCTTTGTTTGCATTTGTCGTATGCCAGTGTCCAACCAAGAGATTGAACACGAATTATAGAACAACATCATCAAACAGAAATAACTAACTATGCCCCCTGAATGTCAACTGTCAACTGTGAGATATGCTTATTGCGGCAAAGACAAATTAATTAACACCTTCATATTTTCCACTAGGAGTTTTGAAAACCAGTTAATTAAGAATATAGTACAAACACGCTAGCATTACTCCATTGTGGAATGGTGTACTAACGTTCTTTGTCCCGAATTTTGTGAGCTAACTGATAGCCAACCTTTAATTTTTTGTCTTCTAGTTGACTTTTTTAAACCTTTTCAATGTTCTGTTGAATTTCTTAGTAAAAAAAACCTCGTTTTCCTAGATGACATAGTTAATACCTACAAATAACGTTTCTTTTCCAATCAACAAGTTATAAGGATTTTACACGAATACATTTTTTTATCTTACTTCCGTTACAAAGAAAGCATTCTATTATTATCAAAACTCACAAAGTACAATTGAAAAAGAATAGTTCCTCAACATTTTATTTAACCATGCTTCCAGACAATATTATAAGAATTAACTGGATGAAAAAAAAAGTCCTCTGAGTGTGTCCTTTACTGCTTGTCTTACTTCTCTGATCTTCCAATAGTAAAGAATCGGGTTCAAAGACGAGTTTAAGAGAGTCAAATTTGCTGAATAAAGCAAAGCGACGAAAATGTCTGACGAGACTCCTCTCTGAATGCGCAAACCCTGCACGACAGCCGTTGGCAGATAACAAACAACTAACGCTAACTGCACCCAAAGTGCGCTGGACACTGTTCTTTTGTAACGCGCTAAGTTCAATTGAACTATTTGGCTTGGTTGTCCTTGATTAACGTTGCCTTGTGCGTGAATCTGGTTATGACGGAGAGTAAGGAAAATTTTCGTGTAACAGAAGGTTAACGTGACTACACAAAGTGCTACAACAACGCAGACATACCACAAGGTTATACGTTTATTCCAGAGTAACATTGTCCCTCCGGCAGTGGAGACAACCCAAGACACAACTACAATGCGATATATTCGCTTTAAAGTTACAACTTGTCTGTATCTGAGTCCTAATAACAGGGCAAGAAGCCTGTCCACGCTTATGGCGGTCAGTGAAAACAAAGACACACCACTCAAAATATGACTCGTGATACCGGTCATAGCAAAAGCGTAGCGGCAAAACCCACGTCGTTCGTTGAGGATGGATACAAAATAAGTAACAGAAAGAGGTTCTGCAATGATACCAACACAAAGATCAGTTGTCGCTAAGTTGCGGAACAAAAGTTTGGACGGTGCATGAAGTGAAATCTCCTTGTGAAGGGCAACTAGGATCAGAGTATTCCCCAGAAATGCGGTAATGGCCACAAAACCATTTAGGGTTAAAAGGACTATCAAATGGTTATGGATTCCTTTAGTAAATTCTGTTGAACAAAACAGCTCTTCGTATGTTTTCTTTGGATCCCCAGTTAAGTTTGTTAACGCCATGTTACTGTCGCGCAAAACGAGCTCAATTTGTATCGCTGCTCAAAGTATTTATAATGACCACTTGCATTAGAATTTAATTTATCTCATGAATTTTTTATTAGCATCTGGTTTTTATCAGAAAGGGGGTTAACAAGAAGTTTGAAAGATTTAGAGAAGTTCATTGAAAACGAATTAATTTCAAAAATTCAATTCATTAGAAAATCTATTTATTATAAGTCCGTAAAGACGGAACCTTAATGTACTATCGCCACAAGAATATTTATTCACAGTAGAAATGTTTCAGTATACGGTAATTAAGTAAACAGAAAGATGCGAAAAGATGACACAACAGGAGGGAGTTTTTTAGCCACATAAACTCTTTTACATAAATAATGTGGACATTTTAATTTGCAGTTGACCGCGTGTTTTGTCTACTGTCACTCCTCGGCATGAACATTGTGCTCTCAGGGAATAAGCCATCTTTAGTTTGTGATCATGGTATGGTAATCAGAACTACAAAAACGTGAAATAAGAGAAACGAAAATTTGTATGAATTCGAGATAGAAGACTAATGTCAAACCTCTCTAATGATGTTCACTTTAGAGTCATGCTTTAGCCACGTCTTTGGTTACATCAGCATGTTTCAAAGTCTCTAGTGGGAGTTTTATTCAACTAACTAATAATCAAATTAACTTAGAGTGGTAGGTGCGCCAAAGCCATTTCTGTCAGTTGGGTCTCTAACAACACAACAGACCTTATTCAGTAAACGATCCTAGTATAAACTTGACAACGGAAAAGCACAATTAATCTGGCACATAAACAATCACCCTGCTTTTGATCTTTGCGTCTTAAAATTGCCATTCTCTGACATTAAATTAAGTATGGCGACAAATGCCGACTCAATAACTCATTATACAAATGTCATCTGACCGATAAACGTTTTTGAATATTGCGAGTATTAAGGGTCGAAATAGGACAGTGTTCTGAGCGAGCTTCATCTATCGTTATGATATTTAACTCCACGAAGGCTTAACAGAAACGTCCAATGTGCAGTGATAATATTTTTTATTTACATATGTATACCCTTGTTTTTTTGTAATTTATTTTATTACAAAACTGAAAGTTCCTGTTCATACCGGTTGAGTCAAAATGCATTTTCTTTAATTTCTTTTGTCTGTGTTTGTGTTAAATTCGGTTCATTTTTTGTATCTTAATTTATTTTCGGTAATATCACTCTCTGACTTCTCTTTTGCTCATTTGTTTACATTTGCCGTACATCAACAGACATATTAGGGACCTTACGAAAACACGACGGCGACAATAACGAGGACGTTAAAAAGCAAAATGTTTCGTAAGTGAAACAAAAGCTCCGCACGTGCGTTAAAAAGTTAGAACATTCCTTCGACGTCTTCTGCAAGAGTATGATGTCGCCATGTTATGGCAGAGCTCGGCAAAAAAGCTTAAACTATGGCGTAGTTGACGACTAAAGTCGATTAACTTTGTCAAATTTTGTTGAATCCGTGTTATGAACCTTAGTTGAAGTAATGGGTTTTATCAGAAAACAACTGAAATAAAAAATTATGAAACATTCGGATGAGTTCTTTGCAACTTTATCTAATTGCAAAGATTATAATCCAACAGACAATCCATGTCCTTAAGTCCATAATATGATAACTTAATGCATGAAAATATTGATATACAGTTGATACCCAGCACGGAGAGTATATACAACAAATATAACAAACCAGCATGGTGGGCTCAAACAAATTATCACTTCATATCTAAAAGAGAAGTTTAATTTGCAGTTCAGGGAACAACGTTTTCATATACTACTCATATAATCATAGCAAAATCATGTTACTGTGACAAACAATATGATCATACTTCTTTGACTGAAGCAGGCTCTGCACCCACGGAAGCTGAAATTAATTGTCGCCTTCCTTTAATTCATGTTCATCCCAAGAAATTATTGAAAACAACTTTTCAAGACAGAAGTCATTATATATTTCATATTTTTAATTGGAGTTTTATGCCGCCAGCTAATTACAAAAGGCTACAAAATTATATAATTTGACAAGCAACACAAGTTTTCAGGTGTGCGCATGCTCTTAAGCGCCTCATAAGTTTGTTTCTTTTACAGGTGTTTTCATTCTGTCACCAACCTTGTTGCCAGTCCTTCTTTTCTCTTTGCAACAGTACAAAGGCCCTGGTAACCAGGCTACCTTGCCAATACATTGCATTCCGTTATATGTAGTTAAACGAGACATGGATCTTGGACTGTATTGTTTCGCTTTTCTTTTTCCGTGAAAACTTACACTTTTAGCTCTTTTATTTATTGTATTCGCGGTTTTCTTTCCCCGATTGTTCGTATTTGTTTTATGCCAGAGTCCAACCAAGAGGCTGAAAATAAATTTATGCAAGACATCATCAAACAGAAATAACTATCGACGCCCCCTGACTTTGACTGATACGGCTATCGTGGTAAAGACACAAGTTAACACATTCATATTTTTCACAAAAAAAAAATGTGGTATAAACATGACTAGGGACACAATTATTCAGGCGAGGTCGTGCTCTCTAGAAAGTATTCAATCAGTTCCTAACCCTTGCCAGAAATAAATAAGAAAGAGCTTGGACATCTTCGGACCATTTAAGCCTGAAAATCTCCTTCCTTTTCATCAAAGATGGTCCTATTTTATCTCAAGCTGTACAATCGTTTGCTGTAAATCTACATGTACATTCACAGATCTTTTAAAATTTGATTAAAACTCTGGAAAGTTGCTCCTTGATTCGTTTTTGTTAATTTGAATTATTCGCATAAATTAGTGAAAGAAGATCGAGTGTAATTTTACGCTCGTTATCAAGCTCGTCATTAGTGGTGGCATATGATATGCTCACGTGCTGAAGATGTTTGGTTGCCTAGTAACAATACCTGATTATTGCCCTTTTTCTCCTCAATTTTCTTTTCCCATTACGTTTTTTCTCCTGTTTTGCCTATTTTTCGTTCGCTCCGTTTGTGAAACGGGATGTCGACTGAAAATAAATTTTGACAAATGAAATCATCAAGCAGTTTTATAACTGAGTAGTTTAATGTCACAAACAACTAGCCAACGACTGTCAACTATTTAGCTTTTGCTTAAGGTGGCCGAATACAGTTTTTTAGTGTACAGGTGTTAGAAGACGTTATTTGGAAACTATGTACTTCTGGGCGCCCAAAATTGGTATGGTGTAAGACTAACTAAAAAAGAATGGATTTTTGTACGTCTTGTCGAGCTAAGTACCGTTTCCATGGCAACGCAGCGAACTATTAAACGTCCATATATTGTAGGTTTCCTTTATTTTTAGAAAATGTACTCATTAGATTTTTTCCATTTTTTGTATCCAGATAAACTCACAAAACATTGACACAGTTGCACTATTTTCATGTAATTTTAACAGACTGATTTCCCGTAAATATTGATTTTGCATTTTAATGTTTTGTGAAGAAACCCTCTGTTAGATTTAGCTTTCTCTTTGTAGGCGAGTTACGCTTTTAGGGAACTATTTTCATGCCAAATTTTACGAAATTCTAATGAGCGGTTCCTTAGAAAACAGTTCATTTCCACGAAAACAACCAGTCGCAATTTTTTGGTCAAATGCGCATGCGTGGCTTTAATTGGGTTTCATGGCAAAGTTGAAAAGCATGCAAAAGGTCTCGGTGAATGACTTTTTTGCTCGGAAAGAAAAGAAAAAGAGTCCAGAAACAAGAAACTTAGTTATTTAGGATCAAAACTTACCTTTATTATCCATTTCATGTGAAATTGAGGGATCACTTTATCGACCGCCGTATTTACGTACCACAACCCTAGCGCGCGCTTAATAGCATCACTAACAGAATCTGTAAAGCGCGCGCAAACTGTGTTCGGCCACCTTAACGCGACAGTCGTTAATTAAAATTGAAAATGCCTTCTTTAATTATTTTACTCTAATATTTAAGTGATGGATGTGCTTTAACAAAGCAAAAATCAAAAACTTCGCAATTGTAATTCATTAAGAGTTAAATCCTGCAATCGACTGTAGAATGGTGAGTGTACTCTTTACTGCTTGTCTCACTTCTCTGATCTTCCAACAGTAAAGAATTGGGTTTAACGACGAGTTAAGAAAAGCCAGGGTTGATGAATAAAACCTAGCGACGACAATGTCCGACGTCATTCCTTTCTGAAGGCGCAAAACCTCCTCTATAGCAAATGGCAGATAACAAAAAGCTAATGCTAACTGTACCCAAAGTGCGCTGGACACCGTTCTCTTGAAACGCGCTATGTTCAATTGAACTGTTTCGCTAGGTTGTCCTTGATTAACGTTACCTTGTGCGTGAATATGCTTATGACGGAGAGAAAGGAAAATTTTCGTGTAAGAGAAGATTGATGTGACTAGACATAGTCCTATACCAATGCAGCCATACCATAAGGTTATACGATGATCCCAAAAGGACATTGTGGTCCCGAAGGTGGATGCAATCCAAGAAACAGTTACAATAAGATATATTCGCTTCAAAGTTACAACTTGTCTGTATCCGAGTCCTAATAACAGAGCGAGAAGTCTGTCCACGCTTATGGCGGTCAGTGTAAACAAAGACACACCACCCAAAATAAGGCCTGTGATATTGAAAATAACAAATGCGTTGCGGCAAAAATTCCATCTTTCTTTCAGGGTAGATATAACATGGGTAATAAAAAGAGGTTCTACAACGAGACCGACACAAAGATCAGTTGTCGCTAAGCTGCGGAATAAAAGCTTGGACGGCGCATGAAGTGAAGTCTCCTTGTGAAGGGCAACAAAGATCAGAGTATTCCCCAGAAATGCGGTAACGGCAACAAAACCATTTAGCGCTAAAAGGACTATCAAATGGTTGTGAACTCCTCTGGTAAATTCTGTTGAACACACCAGCTCTTCGTATGACGTTTTCTTTGGATCCCCAGTTAAGTTTGTGAGCGCAATGTTACTGCTGTGCGAAACGAGCAGTGAATTTGTGTCGTTGCTTTCCTTTAGTCTTTATAAATGACTAAGTGCATTTGACTGAAAACTTTAATCCATCTTATGAATTTTTTATGAAGCATGTGGCTTTATCAGAAAGCAAGCTAAGTAGAAAATTGAAAGATAAGGATAATATCATTGAATACAAATTTCTTTTTCAGAACTTACAATTCACTGGCAAAATATATTTGCTAAAAGTCCTTATGCTACGAAAATAGTGTTTTAAGCCAATTTTCGCACACCAGCTCTTCGTCTGACGTTTTCTTTGGATCTCCAGTTAAGTTTGTGAGCGCCATGTTACTGCTGTGCAAAACGAGCCGTGAATTTGTTTCGTTGTTTTGCCTTACTCTTTATAAATGACTAAGTGCATTTGAAAACCTTAATCTAACTTATGAATTTTTCATTAAGCATCCGGTTTTATCAGAAAGCAAGCAAAGTAGAAAATTGAAAGATAAGGATAATATCATTGAAAACAAATTTCCTTTTAAAAACCTACAATTCACTAGAAAAATCTATTCGCTAAAAGTTCTTATACCACGGAATATAATATTTTTAAGGCAATTTATAAGTATTATAGATTTAAGTTCATGCGACGACCATGAAAAAAAAGATTAGAGAAGTTATGTGAACTTAAACGGATCTGTCACACAATCTGCTAGCAAGGCAAACGCTCTCCTTTTTACGTCCAAAGGTCAAATTCACTCCATGCGCCTGCCATGTCACGCTATTTTTGGGCCAATTACATTGCAGCTTTTCTGCTGTGTCAATCAAGACCATGCGTGTCCTCTGATCTTTCTAAGCGTTTTCGAGCTCTGTTATTTATTTATTCATTTACCCTATATTGTATGTAAGTTTTACAATTTCTGATAGTAGTTAAAGGACTAACAACATTCAGGAGTAAGGCTCAGAAGCCCTCATGAGCTTATCGAGGAGACCCCCTGTCAATTTATAACTATGGTAGAATTTGATGAGATGGAAGATAAAGGCTCTGAGAAATTAGGCTTTACTTAGACAATGCTATATAGGCACTAATACATCAAACCTGTCAATATACTACTACCAGCATACAATGTTTCAGAATTCATTCTCATTCTTCTCTCATAATGAATATTCTTAATTTACGCTATAAAGAAAAAAACTGATTGGCTATCTTATCTCATCTGTCAGATTATTATAGATGTCTACCCCTTTGTTGGCAAAAGTGAATTTTCGTACATTTGTTTTTCTCGATGGCTTATGCAGACGCTTACTTAAATGAGTATTGTGATCATGGATTTGATTATTTTTTCCTAAAAATATCTGTTAACGCCCCAGGAAGTTGATTTTGCAAAAACTGATATGTTATACATCCAATTACAAATTTATTTATTTGGTAAAAATTCAAAATGTCCAGTTGTTGAAACAATTGCTTAGACTCATGATCATACCAGTTAAACATGTTCCTTACAATTTTTTTTTGTATTCTGAAAATTTTGTGTAGAGAAGTCAAACCACATCACTGTAAAATAGATATGGATATATTAAAGCAAATAAATCGACCTGATAAAAGGCTTAGTGACAAAGTGTCTAGCTTTGCATATAATCCGAGTTAATTTAGACAATTTGTTTGCAACTAGGTTAATATGTTCTTTCCAACTTAAGCTTACATCGATAAATTTGGTGAATTTTACCTGCGTTACAGTTTGCTCATCAATTTTTCAAACATATCCTGTTTGCTGTTTTGTTTCTTTTTGATCCAAAAAAGGATGAAATGTATACATGTCTTGGAAAGATTTAAGGACAGTTTTATTACGCTGCAACCATTTTTTCCCAGTTCTCTATTCATTTGTGCAGTTTTGTGAGACATGAATAAGTTGGTAACATCAGCAAACAAATATTAAATCTGAACTGTTACAAATATCGTTTATATATATAGGACCTCTGGCCTGTTTTGTCAGCAACTTGGGTACTTCATCCCCTACCCCTTTTCTTCATGCACGTTATACTTTGTTGTCGTGTTTGATTTCAGTGGTTGGCAGCATTAATCTATTGTAGTACCTGTACAAACTTATTGAAAATTGTGCTCCCTAGGAATAAGCTACCTTTTTTACCATGGTGTAGTTATCAGAGCTACAAAAAATTGAAATAAGAGAAAGGAATTCAAAATTTGTATGAATTCGAGATAGAAGACTAATGTCAAACCTCTCTTATGATGTTTTTAAGGTTTTAAGGTTTTTATTATCATGCACTATTTCAATGGCTTACAACAAAAGGAAATAAAAATAAATAAGAAAAGTAACATAAAGACAGCATTAAATTGCATAAATGTGAAAAGTAAAATGTGCGCAGTGACCAAAGGAGCTTAGGCTTTCAAGTTGGTCACTGCCACGTGCAACTAACTGGCGTATAACGTGCAACTAACTAGAGCAAAAAAAAAGTAAAGAATAATAAAAGTGCAATGATAGAAACATACTACAATTTTTACATAAAAAAAACAATAGAAATGATAATTAATAGTGACGGCAGTACCTTCTAAATACCTAATATTCATTGGGTATTTAAAAGGTACAATTTGTACTGCTTGTAGAAGCTATTATATGAGAGCTTTTTTTAATTTAGAGGAAAATTTTTCCCAAAATTTAGACCCTGCAAATGCAAAAGTGGCAGCTCGGTAATTATTCTTTATACTTGGCCGATGAAAATTAAGGTTTGATACAAATCTGGTGTTGTAGCTATGAACTTCAGAGGCAAGAATTAGGGTTCCTTTGAAAAAAATTAGAATATTAGTAGTATTGCTAGTAATGTTATGTGTGAAAAGGGCCACCTTAAATTTGTAAATGTTTTCAAGTGTGCTTTAGCCATGTCTTTGATTACATCAGCATGTTTCAAAGTCTTTAGTGGGAGTTTTATTCAACTGCCTAATAATCAAATTAACTTATGGTGGTCGTTACGTCAAAGCCATTTATGTCAGTTGGGTCTCTAAGAACACAACAGACCTTATTCAGTAAACGATCATAGTAAATATTTGACAACGGAATAGCACAATTAACCTGGCACATAAACAATCACCCTGATTTTGATTTTTGCGTCTTTAAATTGCCATTGTCTAACATTTAATTAAATATGGTGGCAAATGTCGACTCAAGGAAATATTGTTTGCTGATGACATAGCATTCTCTTGTCATGAGAATTCGCCAACTGATTTACAATCAAAGGTAAATGCCAACTTAGCAGTGATTGTATCCTGGCTACATGACAACAAGCTGACACTGAATGTTTTAAAGTCGAAGTTCATGATCATCGTGGACCGTACCATACGTATACTTGGTCAATGGTCAATTCAATGACATAGCTCTTGTGGCTAATAATGATTCACTGGAGAATGTTACTGAATTCAAGTATCTTGGTGTGACCGTTAATCAGTACCTAACCTGGCACTATCATATTGATCAATTACATAGTAAAGTTGCGAAGAGGTAGGGGTTTTAAAGAGAATTAAGCGTCTGCTTCCTGTTCATACAAGGAAGATCTATGCCACTACAATGGTTATTTTCATACTTGAATATGCCAGTATCGGTCGGGGCAACAAAAACAACAAAGCTTTTATGGATTCCATTTAAGTTCTCCAGAGTAAAGCAGCCAAGATGGTCCTCGATAGAGCGCCACATTCTTCTTCAACTGAAGCACTTTCAGATCTGAACTGGGTGAATTTATCTTCCAGAAGACAAATGCAACGCTGCGTTTATATGTATAACATAATAAATAACAATAACAGAAACAGTATGATTCTCCGAGGCCTAGACTATCACAGTCATAACATTCGCTCAAAGGAAACTATTCGAGCCATTAAATTAAATACCAATTGGGGTTTGCTTAGATCCATAAATAGTGCCTTACCGGACTGGAATGCTCTCCCTATGGAGATAAGAAACCTACCTTTTGATGTTTTTAGAATATCGTAACATAATAGGTTTGATGTTAAAAAGAAGCTCGTATTATTTTGATTTAGTAGATTTAGATGTGAAACATTTTTTAATTCATTCGTAATACTTGATATTAGTATTTTAGTATTTTAGTAATTTTTATTTTCTTACAGTGCCCGACTGAAAACCACTGTGTGATATAAGCCATCTGTATAAAGAACTCTCTTATTATATAGCAATATAAATAACTGTATGCTAAAAACTGATTTTAAAATGCCGACTTTAATTTTTTAAAAACTTCATGACATTTGTTTTTTTTTTTTTTCGTTTTCTTTACAAAAACATTATTGCTTGAAAATATTATCTTTCTTTTTAATCGAAATAAATTGTGAATAGGTTTTTTAATAGCTCTTTTTAATATACTTTTAACTTGTAAATAGCAATTTATGTGGAATATTTTAATAAAGAATTATTATTATTATTATTATTATTATTATTATTATTATTATTATTATTATTATTATTATTATTATTATTATTGTTATTATTATGTGTCCGCAAATTTTAGAAAGTGAATGACCAGGCGTGCACTTGTGAATTAATTTTTTTAGGATCTTTTCAATAACTTTTTATTTCATCAAAATTTTAGCCTATGAATAGTTTAATGCAAATTGGTCATATGAATGACTTTTATTTTTTAAATTTATTACCATTATTATTGTTATTATTATTATTATTATTATTATTATTATTATTATTATTATTATTATTATTTTTATTATTATTATTATTATTATTATTATTGACGTTTCGGCGTCATCGTGACACCATTCTCAAGACAAAGTGGATAAATTAATGCGAAGATTTGATTTCTATACTCTACAGTCTCTATAAATTAGGATATCAACAATGGATCGCAAGTTCTTCAAGTGAATACCTTTGCGCGAATCGAGTCTGTTTGCACGTTTAGGGATGGTTTAAAACAATCAAATTTGTTCCAACATTTAGCCAGCACGTGAAATTGTTCTGAAAGGCAAGCAGGTACGTTCGAGTTATGTTCGCTCAAGTAGTGTTTACAAATAGACGACGATTTCTGTTTGTGTCCATCAATTAAGGAGATGCTTTTCATAAGAAAACTTTAATTTTCGCTTGCTTATGTTTCAAGAAATCATTACTGATCAAAAGTTATTATTATTATTATTATTATTATTATTATTATTATTATTATTATTATTATTATTATTATTATTATTATTATTATTATTAGCTGTGTGTTGCAATTGATTCAAGTGTAAAGGCTGTGTGTCAAGAATCTGTGAGCTGTGAAGACTTCTTGGTTTGGCAAATAAATCTACCTGTGCTGTTACCGACAATTCTCAGTTAAGCCTACAAACAACCCGCTCTCTACAACGAATCTCGTAACATAGCTTTTACTTTCCAATCGGTAAGTTACAAAGGTTTTACACGAATACAATTTTTTATCTTACGTCCTTTAAAAAGGCAGAATTCAACTATTATACAAAACTCACAAAGTTCAATTGAAAAGGAATTGTACTTCAGCTTTATATTGTCTTATACCATGCTTCAATAGAAACATTAAACAGTCAAACATTATTGTGCGAATTAACTCAAACAACACAAAAGCCCCCCGAGTGTGTCCTTTACTGCTTGTCTCACTTCTCTGATCTTCCAACAGTAAAGAATCGGGTTCAATGACGAGTTAAGGTAAACCAAAGTTCCTGAATAAAACCTAGCGACGATAATGTATGACGACACTCCTGTTTGAAGGCGCAAAACCTCCTCAATACCAAATGGCAGATAACAAACAACTAACGCTAACTGTACCCAAAGTGCGCTGGACACTGTTTTTTTGTAACGCGCTATGTTCAATTGAACTGTTTGGCTTGATTGTCCTTGATTAACGTTACCTTGTGCGTGAATCTGGTTATGACGGAGAGTAAGGAAAATTTTCGTGTAAGAGAAAATTGACGTGATTACACAAAGTACTACAACAACACAGCCACACAACGAGGTTATATGTTCATTCCAAAACAACATTGTCGCTCCGGCAGTGGAGAGAACCCAAGAAACAATTACAATTCGATACATTCGCTCTAAAGTTACAACTTGTCTGTATCTGAGTCTTAATAACAGGGCAAGAAGTCTGTCCACGCTTATTGCAGCCAATGTAAACAAAGACACAAAACACAAAATTCTGCCTGTGAAAGCGGAAATAGCAAGTACGTAGTGGCAACTATTCCGTCGTTCGCTCAGGGAAGATATAAGATAAGTAGCATAAAGAGGTTCTGCAATGAGACCAACACAAAAATCAGTTGTCGCTAAGGTGCGGAACAAAAGTTTGGACGGCGCATGAAGTGAGGACTCCTTGTGAAGGGCAACTAGGATCAGAATATTCCCCAGAAATGCAGTACTGGCCACCAAACCGCTCAGCACTAAAAGGAATATCAAATGGTTGTGGATTTCTGTAGTAAATTCTTTTGAACACGCCAGCTCTTGGAACGACTTTTTCTTTAGATCTTCAGTTACGTTTGTGAGCGCCATGTTGCTGCCATGCAAAACGAGCTACATTTGAATCGTTGTTTTGTGTACGTCTTTATATCAACTACTACTTGCATTTAACATTTAATCTATCTTTGAATTTTTTACGAATCATCTGGTTTTATCACAAAAGAAGCTAAGTAGAAAATTGAAAGATAGGGATATTATCGTTGAAAATGCATTAACTTTTAAAAAAACTTACAATCCACTAGAAAAATATTTTTGCTAAAAGTCCTTACACCACTCAATCTTAATGCACCTAACGCTCAAGAAAATTCATGCAGTGTAGGCATCTTTCTTTAAAAGGTAATTAACAGGAAGATGCGAGAAGATGACAAAACAGGAGAGTTGTTTAAGCTTTATCTCGGATACATAACTAAAGAAGAAGATCCAATTTACAATTCAGCGAAAAAGGTTTTGTCTACTGTCGCACCTGTGCAAACGTATTGAAAATTGTGCTCCCAAGAAATAAACTACCTTTCTGTTTTGTTCATGGTATGGTCATCAAAGCTACAAAAACAGAAAGGAAAAGAAAAACTGTATGCATTCGAGATAGAAGACGCAAGTCAAACCTCTTTGTTGATGAACATTTTAAGGAGTCATGTTCCCTTATTTCCTATGTCTAAGTCAGCGTTCTTCGTAGTCTTTAATGGGAGTTTTATTCAACCATCTAATGATGCAAAGTAATTCAATGCGCTAAAGCCCTTTCCGTCAGCTATTGGTAAAAGGACATAACAGAGCTTATTCAGTAAACGATGCCAGTGTAAAATAGACAACAAAAAGACACAATTGACGTCGCAAATAAAATATCGCCCGTTTACGGTCTTACCCTTTTAAAATTGTCATTCTCTAAACTTTAATTAAATATGACGGCAAACGTCGACTGAAGAAAATATTAGACGAATGGTATCTGCCAGACTGATATAAATTACCTCATTATATAAAGTCAAACAAGCTGTGACTTCTGGACCTTTTCCCGCTTTTCTTTCTGTCGTCACTAAACAAATTTATGAATGATAAAGTCAGTAAGTAAATAGCTAAATTAAAAAAAAAAAAAAAAAACTGAAGTGGCCATATGATTACCCGTGCTTTCAAAAACACCATCCTGCAAGTATTATACTATGATACAGAAGTGTTGCGTTTTCTTTGAAAAAAAAAATCACTTTGACAGTTAGGATAACTACAATCTTTTATTAACAGCTTTATATAGCTTTGTTAAGATCTTCTTCCGTCCTACCAATTGCTACAATAACATCTTAAAGCTGACTGGCTTTATGGTAATCCAAAAACTCATTAATAATTCATAAGCCCATTGACCTATCAAATGGTCGATAAAATATCACGTGCAGTGGTTTTATATCCGATAAAACCTCCTCCTTATAGGCGAATCTTTGTTAACACTTTTTGTCTTATTAATAAAACAAAAAAAACTCTGAATATTAAAAGGGGAAAACAGTTTCAGTTTTCTCTGAAAATTTGAGCCCAATACATCGAATGGTTTCGGAGAAATTCTCTTCTAAAAACTCGAAATTTTACAGAGAATGTATGGCTCATTAACATTTTTGCGGCCCAGCAACTTCGCAGTTTTTGATGGCTGATATTTCCTTCAATATTGCTTGCAAAGAGATGAAAATTACACAAATAGCTCAACGTAATCAGCTCTTTCAACTTTTGCATTTAGTTCATATATACGGCCACGGTTTCTTTGAGTTAAGTCTTATGCTAATGAGGAAAAATGTTAACAATGACGTCAGCAAAGATTCTCCTATTAGTATGCGGTGTTTAATGTTCTCCTCGAATGCTACTTTCCAATGTTCACAAAAGCATCAATGTTATGAACTCTCTTGAAACACGCTACTACACGCTATTAAAAGAATGTTTTTGAAGCCGTTCGAAGCCGTTCAAAGTGGAAGTAGAACATGGCACCAAAAACAAAACTTCTCTTTTCTAGAGTCTTCCTTTGAATCATCTTCTTCCTACTTTCGACTTCCTTCCAGTGATTGGGCCTTTTACTCATATAGGAGAGTATTTCCTAACATCATTGTTTACACTAAGCCTTATTAGCATATATCACACAATACTTTTTGAACAAACGGAGACCACTAAGCAAGCCAAATTTGGTAATGAGGATGAATATCAGTGCGAGGCGTTGACTATTCTGGGAGAAATTACCTTTCTAAAGCTGTGAAATTTACAAAGAATGTATTGCTGGGTGGCAAGAGTTGCGACCAGGCCATAGCCTCTGTGGAAAGTCTTCATACTTTGAAAGTTCATTCTCAAAAGCTATTTAAGTTTGCCTAGTTCTTTCAATGTATAGAGTGCATTTAACTTTAGCCAGTTTTTTTGTTTTCCGGCTATAACGCTAATGTATAAGTTGTAAACAAAGAAAAGCCTATAAACCTTACTATTATGCAAGCATAGTAAAACCAGAAGACCAAGAATCAAAGTAAATAGTTTTCTTTCCACCCATCAGGTTAAAAAGAAATTATATTAAATTCGCCGGCTACTTTACACTGCTTATTGAACGATTTGTTAGTATTTGTGCCATCATTCCAGCACACATATACATAAAGCTCCTTTTTGGAGTTATGGTGTAATTTATTTTATTTTTTGGCATCCATTGTTTAATTCAACGAGCATAAATTTGTGACGAAGATACTACGTTGAAGTTTGCATCTGTCAACCCTAATGCAAATAGGAAAAGGTTTTTGTTATAAATTATAAATTTTTGTTATTTACTTTAGGTTGGGCACAAGTGAAGTTCGACGCTTGAACAGGGCCTTTAACAATCAACAGAGAAAATAATTAAGTCGATGAACAAAACAAGTTTTTCACTAGGTCTTTCACTGCTTGCCTTACTTCTCTGATCTTCCAACAGTAAAGGATTGGGTTTAATGAAGAGTTTAGAAAAACGAGTGTCACTGAATATGTCCTAGCAACAATAAGTGATGGCGATAGCCCACTTCGAAGGATCAAAATCTCCACTATGCCATGTGGTGTATAACAAAAAACCAGCATTAACTGCACCCACAGTGCACTGGACACTGTCTTTCTGTATCGAGTGATGTTTCTTGCAGATATCTGGCTTGTTTGCCCTTGATTAATTTGGCCATGTGCTTGAACTTGGTTTTGACGAAGAGCAAGGAAAATCTTTGTGTAAGAGATCATTGAGGTGACAAGACACAGTGCTATAACAATGTACCCAAACCACAAGGTAATACGGTTATTCCAAATATACACTATTGAACCGATAGTAGACACAACTAAAGAAAGAGCGACGGTTAGATAGATTCGCTTCAAAGTCACAACTTGCCTGTATCTGAGCCTTAACAACAAGGCGAAAAGTCTGTCCACGCTTATTGCAGTCAGAGTAAATAACGACACACAGGCCAAAGCGTAGCCTATGATATGAAATGCATCAAATGCGTGGCGACAAATGGCCCAACGCTCGTTCAACACAGATGTAAAATAAGTAACAAAAACAGGTTCCACAATGAGACCAACACAAAGATCAGTTATCGCTAAGCAGCGAAACAAAAGCTTAGACGGTGGATGAAGCGAAGCCTCCCTGTGAAAGGCAAGTAGGATCAGGCTGTTCCCCATGATCGCAGTAATGGCGAGAAAAGTGTGTATCACTGAAAACATTAACAGGTGGTTGTATAATCCCCCAGTTGATTCTTTTGAACAATACAGCTCGGCGAATGACTTTTTCGTTGCATTGTCCGTTAGGTTTGTTACCGCCATGTTTAATATTGAGAATTGTAATTGAGTCAAGCTGAATTCAAAACGAACCTTCTGAGCTGGTGGCCAAATTCTTGTTATTTAAATCGCAAGCATGGTAAATGAAATGTGTCAAACTTATGAATTATATATGCAGTAGCTAAAAAGGAGTTTGCAATATCGTGCGAGGTTGTTTGAACTTAATCTTAGGATTTTTTAATTGAAAACTAACAATTCGACAGCAAAGCCATTTTTCTTAGTACATGACATGAGTTGAAACATCATTTGGCACACTTAACACAATGGAACCACTGGTCTACAGTTTGCTTGCATCTTAAACCTTAATGGAAAAAACGGATATAAAACAGCAAGGCTTTATAGCTCAAGGGGAACTTTCAATTAGCGTTTAAGCAAATAATGCTTATCTTCTGTCACACCTATACACACATTTGGAAGGAAAAATAAAATTATTTTGTAGCGTTTTACCGGTCAATAATTGAAATAAACTTTTTCTGTTCAACTTCAATTATCAAATAAAACTTCTTAACCGTAATTAAAAACATGAAGGTGGTATCAAAATTAACATTTAAAAATACGATTCGGATTCATCCACATGCGTCATCTGTTTGACATAGAGTGATGTTCTATATATTTCTCGTATTTATTTAACATGACAAGCTTATATCTTTATTAAAAACAATACACCAACCAAGGTGAGGGAAAGATTAATAAATTTTGCCATGAGAGAAAAGCAAAAATATTACATTTATATATATATATATATATATTTTTTTTTTTTTTTTTTTTTTTCTTTTCTGAAGCATCTCAGCTGGTGGGAATCCTAAATCCTTGAATTTGATTGGCTAATTGCACTCGCGTGTCCGGTGCAGCTTTTTCCTATCCTATTCGTATTTCCGGAAACCACGGTTAATTATGGTCATCAAATCATTATACTCCGATAAGAAACGTTGGAAATTTCCTCTTGAAATTAAAATTTTTGCTCACTTGACGTTGTAAAAACCATTACCGGCTGATAATTTCAGGAGAAATAGAACGAAAGTTAAACCGAATAGGTGCATTTAAACTAATATTTAGGCAATAAATGCAAGGAAACGGTGGTTTGTTTCAGTAATATTTCGATATAATTCTATATCATCGTCAGACTAGGTGAACACGCGCTCACGGATAAAGAAAGTGCTATATACAAACATCTTCGACAGTGTGATAATATCCAACACATTCAAGGCCTGTATAATTTACCAGACATTTTCTTCAATAAGACCGGCCCACCTTCTACGACCACCAAAGAATTTATTACCGAAACAGTGCGTAGCAACAGAAAGATAATTGACAGTGACGACAATTGAAACCTCCTTCTATACAAAGAAGCCTATCACATAAAACGTTCATCGCCATCCTTGAACAATGGCTTGAAGGCCAGCAGAGAACTCTGCTTATTCTCATGACAGTTTTTCTCTTTTTGTTTTGTACTTATTTCATTCTCACGTGCCTATTGATGCTAATTTCCACCCTTTTAGTATTTAAACTTTAGCTACCGCATTGTCACCTAGTCTGACGATGATATAGAATTATATCGAAATATTACTGAAACAAACCACCGTTTCCCTGCATTTATTGCCTAAATATTAGTCTAAATGCACTTATTCGGTTTAACTTTCGTTCTATTGACGTTGTAAACAAAAAAGAAAATCAGCAACAGAATAAAAGGGCTGGTTATTCCCCAAACGGCGAGTATTCGTGTGATTTTGTTGACAAAACATTGCTGGCTTGCTGTATTGCAATATATTCTTTTTCTTGAGGTGTTGACTTGCCGATTAACTTAATGCTTCTAACCTTGGGCAACCAATTATTGACAGGGTATTTTTTCAGGAATGGAAGATCTCTTATTAAAACGACGAAAAATTACTTTTCTTATGAAAACTTTCATGTTAATATTTTAAATTTTCCTCGATCACCAGTTCAAGGTTTACAATTTTTTTCGTAAAAAAATGTTCAAGTCGAGATAAAATATAGTTTGGAAGCAAGCAAAAGGGATGTAAAAACGATTGTGAAAGTGTCAACTCGAGAGAACATTGCCTTGTCTTGAACGAGAGTTTTGAAAATGTACCAATTTGCATAATTTCAATCGGGCCATCGTGCACGTTGAGGCCGATTTCGAACTTTCCTAATTTTTGCCGAAAAAAAAATTCGCTGGAACTTTTGAATATTATTTTTGAAAATAGTTCACCAAAAGGGTCTTTTGGGGCAAATAAAAAAAAATTCGAATTTTCGCTTCTGTCGCCGTATTCTCGAAAGTTACTGACAACGGCTCTTAATAAAGCAATTTCTCCGTGGAACTCTATGCATAATTATACCAGAGCGATACCTTAAAAAAAACCCACTAAAACTAAAAAAAAAAATAAAACAGCCGAAAATTGAAGTTCTTGTAAAATAGAAAACTTGGGTTTAAGTACCTTTTGGTAGAGATCCACTTGTAAATAGGCTGTTTAAAAAATGTGTTAAAACGTTGAATTACTTGCAAAATAGAGTGGTTGGTTTTAAGTAGGTATTTAGATCCTTAGTGAAGAGATGGTTTAAAAAGACAAAATTTTAAAAGGAAAGTATGAGACTTAGCACTCCACAATCTGGTACTCAACCGACTAGGCTAACCAGAAGGCAGAATATAAGATAGAAGAGGAACTGGATAGATACTTACTATTATTTAATACGGAAAAAGCCCAAACAAGTAATTCGTATATTCGTGCTGCACACAATCTCGTACCCAGAGTCTTCAGGCTTTTTGGTCAGCGGGGCAACGCCGGGAAGACTCTGGCGACATCGAAAAAATTCAATTTTTTTGATTGGCTGTTCCGTAACGGTTTCCATTGTTTTACCGCAGAAATCCTGCGGTAATAAAATTCGATGTCCCCAGAGTCTTCCCGGCGTTGCCCCGCTGACCAAAAAGCCTGAAGACTCTGGGTACGAGATTGTGCTGCACAAAAATATGACCTTTCGTCTTTCCTGTGAAAGGTTATGTATCGAAATATTCGAAATAATCAATATCATCAATATCGACGTTGGAACGCGAACCTTTTCAAACGAGGCATTGACACTGACGACAACTGCCGTTCAGGCTGTCCAAACGTGTGTCAAAGTTATCAACTTAAAGGCCTCCACGGGACGTCACTCATCCAGAATATCATAATTTATTTACCGTACCGACTTCATGAAAATAAAAGTTTTACGGCAGAGGTGAACAGTTTTCCTCCTCAAATTATCAGGTTATAAATAAATGTTAAGCTCAATACACTCACTACTTTATTAAAATGCAAAAAATGTTCAATTTTCTTTGTAACATAACGCGCCTGCTTCCCTGTCTAATTCCTATTGGCGTTATCCTGGTACATTTCTCAACCTACACACGGCCGTGTGTCCATAAGACGAATTCTGCAAATCAGACAAACACGGGTTTCTGTCGCTTATTTTATACAATGTTTCCCGAAAAATGGAGCAAAATAGTGAAGAATTATCGAACTTTTGTCTTGAAATCGAGCCTTCTCCAACTGTAAGTATACCGTGCACAACGTAGCATCGCGATGAATCGAGTACTTAAACATTATGTCTGCTTGGAAGCCCGTTTGTCAACATTTTCATTAGCTTTAAACTAATACAAAGAAGCAAATTTTCATTGACAATTTCAGATGAAACATTCTAGTTCCGACTATACCATTACATGTGACCATCGTGGCGTGTTTTTGACAAGCCAGTAAGAACCTTTGTTTTTTTTGTAAGGCACATTGAAAGAATGTTGTAATCAATTACAAATAAGACCTCATTTCCTCACATTTCGTTGTTGTCACTATGTTATAAATTAAAGAATGGGCTCATTCTTTTAGCTGCGCGTATATCGAGTTATGGATGCACTTGGGAAGTTTGGAGAGCACTCAACAAGCTAGAGTTGCCCTCGGCTACGCCTCGAGCAACTCTTACGCTTCTCTCGTGCTCTTCAAACTTCCCACGTGCACCCATAACACGAACCAATTCTTAAACACCACAAAACCCATTTCACTCACCACATTCTCAAAAAAACATGACTTGAGCGTACCCGTTGTCAAAAATTCAGGTAGATATATATCATAAGAATTGACTTCGTTAACAATAAAGTTCTCCGACTTACTGCTATTCTTACTTCTCTGATCTTCCAACAGGCAAAAATACATGGTGTTTCACTGTTATTATTTACTGTTTACGTGTGTTAAACACGCCAAAAGCCTAAGAATTTGACTGTGTCTTTAACTGCTTCCCTCACTTCTTTGATCTTCCAGCAGTAAAGAATTGGGTTTAATGACGAGTTTAGGAGAATTAATGTCCCTGTAAATAGCCTGGCAACTGTAATGGATGTTGACAGCCCTCCTCGAGGGGACAAAACCACCACTATAGCGTACGGTAGATAACAAACAACCAACGCTAACTGTACCCATAGTGCACTGAACACTGTCTTTCTGTATCGCGCTTGGTTCAAACGAGCTGTTTGGCTTGGCGGTCCTCGATCAACGCGATTTGCTTGAACTTTGTTTTTCCGAAGAGTAAGAAAAATTTTTGCGTACGAAAAGACTGAGGTGACTACACACAGTGATATAAATGTACAGCTGCCATACCATAAGATCGAAGGGTTGCTCCATAACGACATTGTTGAACCGAAAATTGACGAAACCCAAGAAAGAGTGACTGCCAGAAAAGTCCGCTTCAAAGTTACAACTTGTCTGTATCTGAGTCCTAACAACAGGGCGAGAAGTCTGTCCACGCTTATTTTAGTTAATGTAAACAAAGACGCTGAGCTCAAAATATGGCTTGAAATTTGAAAGGCAGTATATATATGGCGACAAATATTCTGCTTGATCAACATCGATATAAAATAAGCAACATAAAGAGGCTCTGCAGTGATACCAACACAAAGATCAGTTACTGCTAAACTTCGAAGCAAGAGTTTAGAAGGCGGATGAAGTGAGGACTCCTTGTGAAGGGCAACTAGGATCAGAGTATTCCCCAAAAATGCGGCAATGGACAGAAAGCTGTTTACCACTGACAGAAATATAAGCTGGTTGTGTATTCCTCCAGTTAATTCTGTTGAACAAAACATGTATTCCGATGATTTTCGTGTTACATCCCCAGTAAAGTTTCTTATCGCCATGCTTAGAAGTGCAATACAACAAGAGCTCAATTTCTGGTGAGGTTAATTCCTGACTGCGGAAGTTTTATTTCATAAATATGTATATCAATTAGCTGCATCAAATATTAATATGTTGTTGGATCCAACACCTGATTGTAATAGTGGCCTCAATTAGTATCCCCCTAGGCCTGTTTTGCGCGGGAATTTAGGTTAATAATTTGCATTTTGCAAGTGAAACTTTGCTGAAATGACATTTTCTGTTTATTGTACGTTGAACGTTCAAGGAGATGCGCTTCGCGTTGTTAGCCGATCTTTTCAGTTACTGCAGTCTGCTAGCAATTTCCACTAGGAGTTTCGTCTAAACGCGCCATAACAATGTAAGTGTGCTGTGCTGTATTTTCGATCGGTTTTATAGGTTTGTTTACCTTATAGTTGGTACATTTTGTAAGTTGACTTTGTTTGTATGTTTCAGTTTAAACCTTCTCCGCCTCGTCACTGACACTTTTAAACTGCAATGTTCAGCCCTCAAGGGCAGCACGACAAAGAGAAAGAAAGTTTAACATAAATTGCGTGAATTAGAAGTGTTCGCCTCCAGCGGTTACATCTGTTTTATAAATTTTAGTGAAGCAACTGGTTTTAGGAAGAAGAACCGGAGAGGAAGTTTAAAACATCGTGCCAAATAATTATGTGAATGTACTGTATTTATTTGTTTTCTGAAAACTATCATTCGATAGATGAAATATATTTTTTCTAAATCCATTACGTGCTGAAGAATTAACACACTCTTATTATTCTAATAGCCTGGTGGATATTCTGTAACAATATTTGAAATAAAGTTCATCTTTCTCACTTGTTTCTATCGACAAAGCTCAGAATATGGGGCAGCAATGATTTTCTCTTTTCTTTCTGGCAAGATATTGACACGTCTGTCTGCTGCGCAGAAAAGAATATTAAACAGTTTTCAGTTTACTTTTCCCATGTTGAGTAGAAAAGTTGGACAAGTAAAGGCTCTCTTGACATGGAACTACAGGCACAATATCAATTAGAGTATCACACTATTCCTTTTGTGGTCATCAAATGCCTCATAAAGACTTTTTTACCAAAACTAACCTTTGTGGAAAAAATGTCCAAAAAAGGTTATTCTCAGAAATAGTTAAATTCAACAAACATTCTATTAGCAAATTCCAAAATGTCGGTGGAAATCTCCAACTCGTTTAAACAAACAATATCTAATAAGGAATTTAATATTTTAGGGAGCGCATGTTATGAAGCAGGTGTTTTGTATTTTCCCACTCCCACGACACAAAGAAGCTCATTCACATTTCTGGGAAAAAGGAAAGTTTGACAAACCTTTTCTCATTGCTTGTTTCGCTTTTCAAATCTTCCAGCAACAAACAATTGCGTTTAATGGCAATACTCATGCATGTCCCTGAAAATAACCTAGCAACCGAAAGGAATAACGTGAGCAAAAACACCAATGGACAAAAAGCTTTCTATCATTGACAGAAGCATATGGTATTTGTGTATTTCTTCAGTCAATTCTGATGAACAATACAGTTCTTCGAGTGACTGGTACTCTACATGTTTAGTTAAGTTAGTTATTTCCATATTCCGCTTTGCATACTCTTTCATTCTACTTTATCACTGAACTGTTGAATTTTCTTTAAAAAAAATATATCAAGTGTAGAGCGGTAGGTTTTACCGAATTTTGAAAGCTAGGTCTAAATGTGAATTGAATTTGCTTTGTGAAAACAGAATTTATCAGCGAATTTAGATCGCAATAATTTCCCGACTTTTGGGAGTTAGATTCCGTTTCTTAAACGGAGAATGTCGAGCTATAAAACAACAAAGATACAAAAGTTCGTTATTTTTTCCTTCTAGCTGCGTGAATACAATTCCCTTCAACTTTCTGTTCACTTCCTTACGGAACAAGTTTTCAGTCTGATGCAACTCCTGTTTTACCGTACTTACACTACGGCGGAAACGTCACTTGAAAATATAACTTGGCGTTATTTGCACTTCTTTGCCACTACCCCAACTCGTTCAAAGTGTACTACGTGACCATACTGTCCGCAGTGACAGAACAGGTGGGAGCGGAGTTCAAGTGGAGACAGAGAACGAAAGATTTACCGTCATATGCTCACATTCTCTACAAAAGTTAAATTTGGTCAGTTCACGTTTTTGTTTGGCCGAATGCGGCGAAAAAATGTACCAATATTTATAACGCACGTGCAGGGCCTTTGTTTTTCACATTAAATCCTATTGTTTTGTGACGTTCTCGCTGCCGCCGCCATGGTAACTTTTTAAACTTCCTATTAGCTCGTTTTTGTACCACTGTACCTTACAGCACAGGAAACACAAAGTTCAGTTTTTAACGTATGGTATTTTGTTTTGAGTCTTGCTACTATATTTGTAAAATACCGGATGTGACTCCGAATACCATGCTTGATATCACCAAAAACACCCCGTTAATGCTTCTTTGAGTGCAGGAAATTAAACCGAACCACTAGTGATGTTTTCTTATCAGATGGTTTCGTGAAAGAAAGGCCATGTAAATACAAGTTCCTCCATTCGACTTTCGACTACCTTCCTGTATATGATATGCGTTTCCTTTTTGAAACCTCAATATTTTCATGACACAGTTGATAACTACAAAGGGCGAAAGTTTTCAACTTCCATCTGTGAGCTTATCGAGATCTCCCATTTTTTGACTGGTTAGTTTTCCTTTGATTCCAAATATTATCAGTACTTCTACTGCCATACAGTAAGTACCATGGCAGGCCATCGCAGTCATAACATCTTCATGATATCCTGAGATATCTCTTGTTATCATGGCATTATGATATCTTATCCACCAAGTTGGTTTCTCAGTTTATGTTTTCGCCACAATACAACGTATCAATAGTACATACATTAAACTGTGAAATATCGTAAGAATTAACTAGATGGAGAAAAAAGACCTCTGATTGTTTCTTTTACCGCTTGTCTGACTTCTCTGATCTTCCAGCAGTAAAGAATTGGGTTTAATGACGAGTTTAGGAGAATCAAAGTTGTTGAATAGAGCCTTGCAACGGAAACCGATGATGACCGCTCTCTTTGTTGGACAAAAACCTCCACAAAACCGTGCGGCAGATAACAAACAACTAGCGCCAACTGCACCCATAATGCAGTGAACACTGTTTTTCTGTATCTCGCAACGTTGATTGACACTGTCTGAGCATTTTCATGTGCATGAACTTCGTTATGACGAAGACTACGGAAAATTTTCGCATAAGCGAAGATTGAGGTGACTAGACAAAGTGATACCACAATGTAGCTAAACCATGAGTTTATTTGGTGATTCCAAAAGTACGCTGTCGAAGCGATAGTGGACACAATCCAAGACAGAGTTAGCGTTAGAGAGATTCTCCTCAGAGTTACAACTTGCCTGTATCTGAGCCCCAACAACAGGGCGAGAAGTCTGTCCATGCTTATTGCAGTCAGTGTAAACAAGGACACTGTGCATAAAGTATAGCTTGTGATATGAATAATAGCAGATGTGTACCTACAGATGTTCCATTGCTCGTTCACCGCAAATATTAAATAAGCAACCCAAAGAGGTTCTGCAATAATACCAACACAAAGATCAGTTGTCGCTAGGTTTCGAAACAAGAGTTTGGATGGCGGATGAAGTGAAGACTCCTTGTATAGGGCAACTAGGATCAGAGTATTCCCCAGAAATGTAGTAAGGGACAAAACACTGTGTACCACTGCGAAACATATCAGGTGGTCGTGTATTCCTCCAGATAATTCTTTTGAACAATACAGCTCTCCGTATAACTTTTGCTTTTCGTCTCCAGTGAAGTTTCTTATCGCCATTTCACGGAAGCCAACGCTGTAGAAGGAATATAATGCCCGGTATTTAGTAATATTCCGTCAACGACGCAGGTTTTGTCGCACCGTAATGCAAATGAATGTTGAATTCATTACGTGTCTGGTGGCCAAAGTCTTCAAATCACAATATTGAATGTCAACTTAACTGCGTCTAACTTATGAATTATACATTCAATAACTGAATTTAATTTGGAGTTAGAGGAAGTTTGGTCAATTGTGCTGGGTTGTTTGAACTTAAGTCGATAGCAAAGCTAGCTCTTTACGTCCATGACATGAGTCGACAGAATCCTTCATGTACCCAACACCATATAAGCATTGATGTATATGTATACTTTACATGCATCTTAAAACCATACTGAATTAACAGGAGAATGGAAGGCAGAGAAAAAGACAACTATGCTGGTCAGGCCAAATAATTTTGCGGCTCAGAATCCGACAAAAGTTTGTCAAACCTATGGAAACATAGCACCTGAAAAAAAAAAAAAAAACAGGCAATTATTTTCGCTTCATGTTTTTTATCCAAAAATGTTCTTCAAGGGAACCTCTGCTCCGAAAACAAATGGGCGGTAAACTGTTGGAAATAGTGTCAAAATTCTAAATTTTAGTTTAAGAAGTAATAATAACATTCAGGTGTGCTTACAGCGGTTACCAATAACACGCGACCTATCGCCTTCAAAAGACTCCGATAAAGTTGCGTTTTGGTGGACGTCAATCATAGAAAAGCCGTTGAAATTATTTTGAATTCGGAGACCATTTCAAGGTAACAGAACCAAGAAATTGAAAGTTTTATCCGCTGACAGATGGTAAACTTTATGAAAGTTGATTTCCAAGCAAGATTATCTAAAAAAATGGGCATTGTTTAGACGAAGCAGTTTTTTTATGAAACATTTGAAATCGCTACACCTGATAATAAATCAGCGATGCGTGCAAGTGAGTATATTATCACGTGCAGTGAAAATTGAACTTTTTAATTCAAAAATATCTTTTATTTGCGCTTGAGCTGGCTCGAGAATCAATTTAAATAAAGTTTACTTTCTCTTAGCGAGGTAAAATTGTTAGTTTCTTGCCGGGTTACCTTGCAATCTTGTCAGAATTCAAAATAATTTCAACGGCGTTTGTTTGATTGACGTCCACCAAAACGTAACTTTATCCGACTCTTTTGAATGCCGTAGGTCGCGTGTTATTGGTAACCGCTGTAAAATTAGATATGATTGTCGTCTATTTTCGATTTTAAATTTCCCGGGCGAGGCCATCTTGGATTTCATGATGTCATTGCGTTGCCGCTATTGTTAGTAAAGAGAAGGTCTTTTGTGCAAAACAATAGAGAAAATGAATTTAGCTCGCTTTGTGTTGCCCTCCAGTGGCATGGCGTCAACAAACTCTACTAGAAATCATGAGCAAAAATCCTTTGAAGACATGGTTTGTTCAGCAAAACTGACTGAAGGAATACATGACCAAATAATAGTTCTTTTGCTGCTTAACAGTTTTTTGGCCTTCACCGCTGTTTTGGGGAATACCCTGATCCTGGTTGCTCTTCACAAGGAGTCTTCGCTTCATGCGCCGTCCAAACTCTTGCTTCGTAGCTTAGCCACAGTTGATCTTTGTGTTGGCATCATTGTACAGCCACTTTATGTTACTTATCTATATTTTGTAAACGAGCGAGGGGAATTTTTTATTTGTCGCCACGCATTTGCTGTTGCTCATGTGACAGGCTATAGTTTTTGTTCAGTGTCGTTGCTTATATTGACCGCAATAAGCGTGGACAGGCTTCTCGCCCTGTTACTAGGGCTTAGATACAGACAAGTTGTAACATTCAAGAGAATGTGTATAACAGTTACCCTTTCTTGGGTTGTATCTACTATCGGCTCGACGTTGTACCTTAGGAATCACCGAATAACGTTATGGTATGGCTACAGTAATGTATCGCTGTGTCTGGCTACTTCATTATTCTGTTACAAAAAAATTTTCATTACTCTCCGCAATAACCAAGTTCAAGCACAAGGTAACGTTAATCAGGGACAACCAAGCCAAACAGTTTGACTGAACAGAGCGCGATACAGAAAGACAGTGACCAGTGCACTGTGGTTGCAGTTATCATTAGTAGCTTGTTATCTTTCACAAGGCATAGTGGAGCTTTCAATCCTTCAAAGAGGGCCATCGCTTTCCATTTTAGTCGTTAGGTTATCTACTGCTGGTTTTCCTAAACTCCTCATTGAACCCAATTCTATACTGTTGGAAGATCAGAGAAGTAAGACAAGCAGTAAAGGACACACTCAGAGGACTTTGCTGTTCATCGAGTTAAATTTTCAATATATCTCTCTTCTGTTGCTTTTGTCACAGTTTAATGCGTATATCATCATTATACAGTATATTCATTGGTAATATTAAACTAGATTAATTGCGAATTACGAAATGGATGAATTTGGTTTTGAAAAATTAGCCATACCAAAAGAGTAAAACGTTTCTTTCTTTTCTGTTTCTGATCTCGATATTCGGCAGTAAAGACTTGGCTAGAACGCAAGTTTCTGTAGCTCCAAACTCTGAAAGGAATAATTAAATCCCACCAGTGCAATTATCAGAACAAAGAACACTGATGAATTTGCAATTCGTCCGGTTTGTAAATATATGTTTGGTATAAAACTGACAATGGTGTTAATTTACTTTTTTAATTTACTACTGAACTTAATAAAGTGAAGGAGTCCGAGGTGAGAATATTCCCCAACTGTCGGTCGTTGCTTATAATTAAACCAATAATCCAAGAATATAATTTTCATTGCGGACAGCAAACGGAGCAGTAAAGTCCCATAATTTGGCTTCCTTTCGTAGTAACCTTCCATACTACTTCGTTCGTAATGATGTTAGAAGATAAAATTACTAGCAATGAAAAGTATTTACGTTACGTAAATGTTTTCCAAACTGGTTTTTTTGGTGTTGGGATTTAAGAGGTGTCCCGCAATTTCGTCACATGTATTGGAAATATTGAAAAATTAGTGGACCTTCCAGTTTCTGTTCAGACCTCCCCTACTGTGAGAAAACAACTCCATTTAAGTTCATAGTTTGCTTTTCATCAGTTCTACTTTACCTGTTGATAGCTATGATTAACGTATACCTTCTCCTGTCATGAATTCGGTTGGGAAACAGGTGTATTATTCAATAAAGTGTGTTCAAAAAATAACTATGATTTGTTGGCGAAAAACAGGTGTTTATCACCGCAAACATCACACTCTTTTATTAATTGAGTATGTTTGAAATGGTTTCGTGAACAACTTTGTTCCTCTACGGAATTTCCTGGAAATGCCCTTTCTCTCGTATTTCAAATCATTCTTGGTCTATTTCCGCGAGTTTTAAACCGAATTCATGATAGTAAGTAGTTTCTTTTAATTCGACATAGTGTTTTAATCATCATGGGTGTAACACCTTTGAACTAACGTGGCTTTTAGAGAAATTGAGTTTTGTTACGCAATCTCCGTATTGAATTTGTAATTACAACCACTGTTTACACAACAGCAATGTATGGAATAGGGCGGTACCTTAAGTCCGTTCCTTCTCTAAATATAACGTTTATTTTTGTTGTTATGTAATGATCTTTTAACTTTATTTTCTTGTGAAAGTTTGTCATTAACTATAGCTTTAAATCTGTGAAAGTGTTCCTTTCAATTACTATATTCCTCATCTCGTTTTAATTTGAACAGATCAGAACCGGAATTGTATTAGAATCTAAGCGAAAGTCATTTCGTTAGAGCTAACGTTATAAACAAAAATATGTTAATGACGGAACGGCGCCAACGTACTTCGCTTGACAGGTGTTAGCTGATGCATGACAAGTGTTTCCTTTTCTGGTCAGAATAAAAAGAGGTGTACAACAGTTTTCAGTCAGAGACAGAGAGTCAGAGGTTGTTGAAAGATGAACTGTACAGAATCAAGGACGATCATAGTAAAGAGTGTTGGTCAGGAGTGGTTCTATTCCCCAAGAAGCCCTCTAACCATGACAAACATTCGCTACCATTTCTTTGTTCTTCCTTTATTCCGTTTCCAGACTACTGTCAAATTAACACCGTGAAACATAATAATAAATATCAAATACCACTCTCCTTTCGGTAGGTGTATGATAATCTTGAGCTGGTTTGTGTACAGCCTTTCGCGATTCTGATTAGACAGTCGATCTCACGAACCTATGCAAATTAATTTGCGTCTTGGAGGTGGTACGCTATAAAAAAATCTTATTTCAAAAAACCTCGGTCGCTGCTTTTCATTACTTAGAAGAAAAAAGTAAGCTGTTTCTAACCTGGAAATAAAATTGAGGAAACACGAGGCCACAATGAGTTAGCTAGTGTTTGAAATTTTGGATCTACGTTTTGCATGATTCGATTCAATGATTCGGTTACTTTATTTCAGTAAACACGATGGGCAGCCAGAGTCCCTCCAGTTTTCCTAAACAATTAAATTTCTTTTGTTTGGACCATACTGAACCACTCAAGTTCTCTCCTTAGTTGATCCACGGGGAAGGGTTAATTAATGTGTGGCTGCCGTGAAAACGTAGCTGTCAATTGTGGTTATGTTTACATACGGGAGAAACTAATACTCAGCCTGCCAAACGTGTTTCATTGTTGAAACTACACTGAGTACAGACACAGAACAACACACAAAATAAGATATCCGATCATTTGTATTTTGTAAGCAATTGCAAATTTTAAATTTATCTCGAAAGAGAAGACCAAACATGTAAAAAAATAAAGTTTCGTGCTATAATTATTTGAAATATAGCTTTAGGTTATAAAAAATATATATATTCTTAGGAAGCTAATTAAAAATATTTGCCAGTAGGCCACGTTTTGTAATTAAGCGATTGTATCAGACAAAACACTAAAACAAAATAGCTTGATTGTAAAGGATCAATTTGAAATTCAGACAAAAAACCTTTTTTTACTTTTTCACCTGCGGATTCGTTCAAGCCAAACGTTAACTTAACTGCGTTAAATTTCATTGTCTTCGCCACTCTGTCTGCACGAGTCCCACTGCCTAACAGATACACATATTAAAATCAAATTGAAAAAGAAATTGTTGGACAATTTTCAATAAATAGTTATACGTCAGAAACAGTTAGCCACCAGGGCCCGGTTGTTCGAAGGCCGATTAACACTAATTCTCGATTGAAAATTAACCGACATTTTCATCTCGCTTTTTAAAAATGTTTTCAAGAGCTAATTTTAAACTAATAGTAAAGAAAAGTCTAAGTCAAAACTAAAGGATAAAAATCTTTTGAAAGAATCTTTACTGATTAGTCATTAAACTTGAATCAAAGTTTATGTTAACCCAGGATTAGCTTAACGGGGGTTTGAACAACTGGGTCCTGATAGTTAGGTACGTTCCAGTTTTTTTTTAAGAATACATTTTTAATTCACTAAAGCACACAAGTATTTAGACTTTCTCAATGCACATTTCCTTGGGAGTCTGCCGTTTATCGGTCACTCTTTTAGTCTTAGAGAAACCTTCTGTAAATCGCTAGTTTTAGTGAGGTTGACATCCTCAATAAGGATTATTATCATTCATTCAAGATGGCTTGTGGCAAGCCTAAGAATGAATTCGAATCCATTACAGAAACGGAAGTGTTTATTCACTAGAAGTTCTTTTGCCGCCTGTAGTATGACTGGTAGTATAAATCTTTTTTTTTTTTTTTCAGAACTTTGGGAGAAACCGACTTTTCTTCATCGGATAATACCGAGTTATAAAGCGACATACAAACAAAAGTAACTGTATTGTATTTAGACTCTGTTAATTCGGTTGACTTTCTTCCAGAAAATCACACGTTTCAACAATTGAGTTCTTTAAACTTTAATCGGATAATACAGAGGATTGCTAGACGATCAACAATCGAGGAAATATCTTTTTCCCTTGAACACCTGACGCACCGTTATGAACAAATGTTCAGTCTAATTCAATGACCCCTATTTTACTGTTTCCATTATTAGTTTTTCACTACCGCAGGACACACAAAATCCATCTTTATACTACAAAATTTTATTTAAACGTTGTTTACCATCAACCTTTTAATAAAAGCAAAAGCTTTGAACAGTGACAAAACCGATGAAAAAAATATCATTAGAAGTTAACTAGATGAACAAAACAGCTCCCTGAATATGTCTTTCACCGCCTGTCTCACTTCTCTGATCTTCCAAAAATAGAGAAATGGGTTTAATGACGAGTTTAGGAGAACTAGAATCGCAGAAAGTGACCTAGCATCTAAAACAGATGGCGTTGGCCCTCTTAGAAGGAGAAAAATCTCAACTACTTCATGTGGAAGATAACAAATAACTAATGCTAACTGCACCCAGAGTGCACTAAACACTGTCTTTTTGTATCGCGCCATGTTCAGAGGAACTGTTTGGCTTGGTTGTCCTTGGGAAACGTGGTTGTGGGCTTGAACTTGGTTATTGCGCAGAGTAAGGAAAATTCTTCCGTAACAGAAGACTGAGGTCACCAGACACAAACTCGTACCACAGTAGCCAAACCATATGGTTACATGGTGATCCCAAAAGAACATTGTAGAACCGATAGTTGCCAAAACCCATGAAAGAGTTATTGTCAGGTACATTCGCTTCAAAGTGACAACTTGTCTGTATCTGAGTCCTAATAACAGGGCAAGAAGTCTGTCCACGCTTATTGCGGCCACTGTAAACAAAGACACTAAACATAAAATATAACTTGTAAGATGAAACATATCAAATGCGAAGCGACAAACATGCCATTGTTCGTTCAAGACAGCTATTAAATAAGTAATAAGAACAGGTTCTACGACGAGACCAACACAAAGATCAGTTGTCGCTAGGTTGCGAAGCAAGAGTTTGGACGGCGCATGAAGTGAATTCTCCTTGTGAAGGGCAACGAGGATCAGAGTATTCCCCAGAAATGCGGAAATGGAGAGAAAACTGATTCCCAGTGAAAGGAATATAATACGAATACGTATTCCTTTAGTCAGTTCTGTTGAGCAATACAGGTCTTCGTAGGATATTTGCTCTGCATCTCCAGTAAAATTTGCTATTTCCATGTAACTGTTAGTGCAATATTAAAAGAGCTGGATTGTTGACGAGGTTTGCTCTCGACCAATGTCTTTTTATCACAAATATTTCAAATATTTCGTCCAACCTGGTTTTAGCAGGACAAACTAAGAAGTTTCAAACATCGAACTAAGTTTTCTGAATTTAAAACCTTTTCTATTTTTGGAAATTGCAATTCGATTGGTACTTGTGGCCAAGGAAGCGATTACGTACGGTTTTTCTGTATCATCGTGAACCGTAATTACACGAAAGATCCGAGATGAAGACAAAACAGCAAGGCCAGTTTAACCCAATTATATGTAAATGACGAAAAAGGAAGTACCAATTTGCGGCGGTTTCATGAGCGAACAGCATTTTTATTATCTTCCGCTACACCTGTTCATTCATCCCTTATGTAATGTTTAAAACACGAGCAGCAGTGTTTTATCGAGATCTGGTTTAAAACCACGAGGCGCAGCCGAGTGGTTTTAGACCCGATAAAACACGTGCTGTGAGGTTTTTGAACGGCTTGAAAAACATTCCTGGAAAAGCGTGTGTCAAGAGAGTTCATAACAATGATGCCTTTGTGAACGTTGGCAATTAGCATTCTAATAAGGAGGAGTCTTTTCATAGAAGCAAACATTAAGAAACCTTTTGTCTAATTTTATAATCATTCGTATACGTCATTAGGTTTAATTGACCAGGATGTTGTAAAAAGTTGTATATATAAATAGAAAAAGATTTGCATATGAGAGAAACACCTCCAATAGTTCTAAAAACCTCGAACGAATACAAGATCGAGCCCCTCAGGTCTGCATTCATGCATTCGTATACGTCATTAGGTTTAATTGCATACGTCATTAGGTTTAATTGACCAGGATGTTGTAACAAGTTGTATACATAAGTAGAAAAAGATTTCCATATGAGAGAAACCCCTCCAATAGTTTTAAAAACCTTGAACGAATACAAGAACAAGCCCTCAGGACAGTATTTAAATATAGAATTGAAACTGAAATTGCAGCCCGCTTACCTTCTCTTTCTCAAACGAGGTGACAAAGAATCTTTACTTTAATCTTCAAAGTTAAAAATGGCCTAACGCCCAATTGTGTATAGAAAATACTCGACGTCCCCCACCCCCACCTCCTTAAGGATATAACCTAAGTACTATTACGCTCAGGTCGTGACTGTGTCCCTTTATTAACAGTAAACACGTAATATCGTGTCTCGAGAGAAACAGTAACTTTTGTTTAACAAGAACCTCCTAATGTTGAGAAAACATTGAGATTCGAGGGAAACAAAATTTTAAATGTTATAACACAATGAAGACATTAAATAATGTTTATCTTCAATGATACGGACAATAAGATCTTTGCCGATCTTCAAACTACTTCTCGATTTTCTGGCCATGCGTTTTAACTTGTACAATGGAGCCGAACTTTCCAGGAAAAGAAATAGTACTTTCACATTCTAAACAAAACCTTAAATTTGGTGATTTCACGTTGTTTCGCAGAGGAAGAAACATTGTTGAAAAAAACTTTAAAAAAATCAAAACATACGAAGGTGACTTGCGGCAAGCCTACGAAGAATTCAATTCCCATTGAAGAAACGGAAACCACAGCCTCCCAATGTCCAGTCACTAGAAGTTATTTTGCATTTCCAAAAAATATATTAGTAATAAATAATTAAAATCGTACATCATATGAACTTGTACACGTTACAGTAATGATACATCTACAGGCATGATTGATGAGGGTGGAAATATTTCAATAAACCCACAGGTTTACCATCCTCTGTGTGAGTGGTGGACTGTGACCTTTTAATTGGTTGTGTCGGTTATACAATTAGCATGGTTGAATGTCATATGTAAGGCTTTTAAACAGATTACAATGAGATATAAAGCTCAAAACATGAAGACGATAAAAAGCTTTGTTTTTCTGTGTTTGTGTTGCTGATTTGAGTCGTGTGTCTTATCCAGAACTAGGGTTACAATAGAGGGGACATATCCCAAAAAGAAAACACCAATTTTTCTTCGCAATTTAATCCAAATTGCTCACAGGGTTAAAGGCCATTCGAAAAAAAAAACATACCGTCGTTGCCTTTACCTTGTTTAATTAAACCGTCTCACCTAATGAGATGTCACAACCTTCCTGTTTGCTACATATATCTTTTGCGAGGGGAAGGAATTTGTTTTACGTTTTGTAAGCGCAAGAGGAATATATTTGTGTGCCTTTAGGCAGAAGAAATAGCAGAAGATAGTGTTCTCATTAATATCCATGCGAGAAAGTATCAATACAGTTTTAATCGAGATATTTACACCTTGTTCGTCATATCCAAATTTAATATCTTTAAATTCTTGAAATTTTGTTTTGATTTAGAATATTTATAGCTTTCTTGAATATTGTTTTTTCGCCCTCGTCCTCAAAGAACATGGGCCGCGAATGTCACTTATGTGTAGACAAGTTAGCAGTATTCTCTTAACAAGTCATTGTTTTACCTTTTTAACAATGCTTAAAAGGTTTACAACTGCGGCAGGTGAGGTCAATCGATTAAGCGCAAAGCGCGTGGTATTGGGTTGGTTGCCGGCTTTTAGCATCACTTTCAATGTCTAATTAGTTGGTCTTTTATATAGGAATGGGTTTACTGGTTTCTTGATAGTTTAATTAAAGTGGCTTTATTAATTTGCTTGGGATAAACGTGAAGTTAAGACGAGGAAAGAGTAGAAGCTGAAAGATGATTTACTAACTTTCTTTTTTCCTTTTTTCTTTCGAAAAGTTGATTTTACATGTGCTGTGTTAGATGTTATGTGTTTACAAAGACATGTTCAGGTACAACAGTAAATATAACGGTATAATTAAATGCAAATGTCAATACGCATGCAGTTTAGCGAGTCGTAATGAAGTGATAATGCGGCTAAATAAAAAAATATCCAACTGCAACCAGGAATATTCAGATTAAAACTGAAAGCTTTGCGCTGGTTAAAAAACGTTAAAACGATCGAAAGTTAAAAAAAAACAATGTTTCGATCGAAAATCTTAGATATCAGTGATGGCATTAAAATAGTACTGGCAAATGATCCTTACATTTATACCCCTTATGCTGACTCATTGCTGCTTCTCGCACGCTATTTCATATATGAATCATTTAGGACCATGTATATTTTTGACACCACATTTTTCATTCCATCAAACTGATGATTACATCTTAATTCCTAGTAGATTACCTTTGATATTGTGTGATCATCATGAATCCTGATATTTCCAGAATTTAGATTTGAATTCACATTCAATCGATTTAGAGAACATGCCGCTCTTAATTCAATCGCGCTTGCGCATAATCCATATTAGCATATTTCCTTTGCAATGTTAGTTCTTTCAAAATGACTTTCTGTTTAGATTTTTATACAAGTCTAGTTTAGATCTGGTCAAATTAAAACAAGGTGAAGAAATATAAAAATTGTAAAGAACACTTTTCCAGAGTTAAAACTATACTTTTAAAATATCAAATTAAAAACGAAAATAACAGATAAAGACTCTTATATAATAACAACAAGATAAACATTACATTTGGGAAAGTAAGAACAGACTTAGGTACCGCCTTTTTCCATAAATTACTGAAGTACGTGATTCAACAACGATATTCCTAATTAAAAATTTAATACGGAAGATGTATAACACTATCATTTACTCTTACAGCCTCCTCGAATTGAAAGGTGTAGCAACCGTAATTGTAAACACGTTACAATACAATATAACATTTATTTTGCCATATACTGACACAGCATTTACAGATGGAAAAAAAAAAACGAAGAAAATTAAAATTAAAAGAAAGAAAGGTTATTTCTTAAAAATTCCTATAAAAGAATGAACTTTGGTAAAAATATTAAATTTATAAACTAAATGTAAACAAGCCATTGTTATTTACCGAAACCAATGTAAACATACGTTAGTGAAAAAGGCGAGTTGCCGCTGTGTTGTAAAAATACCTGTATTACACCGAATTCACGATAAGAGAAAATATTCATTGATCATAACTATAAATAATAAAATCACAACATACAGTCAGTAAAGTACGAACTTAAACTATTTTCTCACCCCCGGCCATATTGGTTTACTGAAACAAAAGAAAGTATTTGCATAAAAATAGAGTTCAATTCCCAGAGGTTTAGTTTGGGACACCAACATGGCCGCCATTTCTTTGTTTTGGGACACCAACATGGCCGCCGTGGCGTCATGTGAAAACACTCTATAGTAACGTTTTGGTATACACTTTAATTCCCAACAACAAAGGAAGTAAATTATAATCTTTAAAGTTTCTAAATCAATAAACGCCAACACTATTCATAGATTTCATTTTTATCCAGTTCTAACCCAGTTCCAGCAAGTCAGACTAAGAAGGCCACTCACACTATGCAATTCATCTCAATTCTCTTACTAAAATTCAAAGCACAATGAACACACTCACACACAACTCATTTTTTAACCCGCGCAATATCCTGGAGTAATTTCTAGCAACACAGCACCTTGTAACGATTAAAGTAACCCGAATACAGAGCAATTTTAATTAAAAAAAAAAAAACAATTTTGAAACTTTTGACTTCGTAAAAGAGCGTATTTTAATGGTTTAACATTTGAATAACCAGATGGAGACATCGTGAGAACTTGTCAGATCACTTAACTCGGTGTCTCAGTCATCGAAAGGTACAGTGACGGATTGTTTCGACATGTTTGACTTCGTTAAATATCGCTCTTATCATCTTATTGTCATGAAACCAGTTGCTTCATGTAATATTCACAAGGCTGATTAACATTTAAGGCAGTTAATTTTACCTGTTTCTGATACAGACTTTGGTCATCAGAATCCAACGCCATTATTTTAAGGACGGTGCCTACTAATACCGAAGTATTTTTGCGCGGTTTATGACTATGTGGGAAAAGAAGGTCTTAGGAAGGACTATTGGAATCCAAAAAGAAAATTGGGGGTAACCACGCATATTTTAGAGATAATTAAGCAACAATTATTCCAAACAAGCCGTAAAATACAAAGCAATGTATGGCGTTTTTTTCCAAACTGAAGATTTATTATCTCTGAAAAATGCATGGTTACCCCCAATTTTTATTTTGAATACCAAAATCACTTGCTGAGTTATACTTTCTCTGCCTAGTTTTAAACCGCGAAAAAATATCCCTGATTTAGTAAGCACCACCCATAGAAAATCCGAGTATCTCCAGATGCGCAGAACGTATGCGCAGTAGCAACAGTGGGCACCGTCCGTAAGGCAACTCGTTTTGTAACGCACTGAAGTAGCATGGCGATAACAAATTTTACTGGAGATGAAAAGCAAATGTTATTCGAAGACCTGTACTGTTTAACAGAATTGACTGGAGGAATACATCACCAACACAAATTTCTTTTAGTGATCAACAGTTTTATGTTCATTACGGCATTTCTGGGGAATACTCTGATCCTCGTTGCCCTTCACAAGGAGTCTTCACTTCATCCGCCATCAAAACTTTTGTTTCGCAACCTAGCGACAACTGATCTTTGTAGTGGTATTATTGCAGAACCTCTGTACATCAGTTATTTTGTATCTGTACTCAACGAAAGCTGGAATATTTGCCGTTACGCATTTCTTATTTTTCATATGGCAGGCTATATTTTGAGTTCAGTATCCTTGATTACACTGGCCGCCATTAGCGTGGACAGATTTCTGGCTCTGAAATTAAGACTCAGATACAGACAAGTTGTAACTTTGAAGCGAACTTATCTAACTGTGATTCTCTCTTGGACGGTAGCCACAATCGGTTCGACAACGTACTTCTGGAATCTCCAAACTAATTTATGGTATGGCTACAGTCTTATATCATTGTGTCTAGCCACCTCAGTCTGCTCTTATGCAAAAATCTATTTTGCACTCCGTCAACACCAAGTCCATGCACATGGCTCCGTGAATCAAGTACAACCAAGCCAAACAGTTTCACTGAACGTGCCTCGATACAAAAAGACAGTGTCCAATGCATTGTGGGTTCAGTTAGCATTAGTCGTAAGTTATCTACCTCAAGGCATAGTGGAGATTATACTCCTTATAGGAGGACTAACGCCATCCGTTTTAGCTGCTAGATTGTTTCCAGTAACTTTAGTCCTCTTAAACTCGTCGCTAAACCCAATTCTTTATTGTTGGAAGATGAGGGAAGTGAGACAAGCAGTAAAAGATACAATAAGAGAACTTTTTGGTTGATGGAGTCGATGTTTGAGATATTGCATAATTATTACATGTATTCAAGCGTTATGTACCATACTTAACCAATTGGAATTTTTATGTACTTTTAGATAGTTCAAATAATAATATTCTACTAATAAAACACCAAATAAGTAGGAATGATTCTGAAAGTTTCTTTGTAGCCTGACAGGTGGAAGAAGAAAATCATTTACCTCGAGTAGCGATCTTCTCTTTGAAGACTTTTTAGACATAAACATCAAGAACAGACTTGATTTAAGCTGAGTAAAAAGCTTCAGCTAATAGCCACGTTTTATAAGCAAACGTAATACTTGCAGCAAGGATTTTGATAGGAGAGAGAAAACGATTTGAAAGGCAGCGATTATTATGTTGATATCTGTATGCTCTGAATATTAAAGAACAAAATTGGATATACTGAACTTACTAAAATTTGGAAAATAGAAGACCAGTTCCAATATGCAATAATACACAGTTTTGATGAATGAATAGTGTGACGTTTTCCTCTACGAAAATGCCGCTAAACGAAAGATCAATAGTTCATTGTTCTGCGGCTTGACTGAGGTATTTCTGAGATCTACATTTAGCTACTTAACATTAAGAAATTGGTTTTTGATGTCTGTATAATTTGTTTTCCATTGACGTGGAGAAACGAAGCAAAGCCTCCTGTATAAGTTAAGATAACTAAAGGAAGAAAAAACAAGAGCAATAATTGCAAAAAAATATCCAGTAAAAAAGGAAAGGAAATTTGACTCTTTCAAATTAAACAAGCCATTAACACAAGCAAACTAAAAAGCAGCTGAGGTTTTGTTTACCATGCACGCTTTTAAAAATAATTACAAAGAGAATTAGTTTACAGGTGAGAGAGTAATATGTTATTGGCTGAAATCAAAATTACATTCTCTCTCCCTTAGGCTTTAGTAGAGTAAAAATGTCATAATCACGCTAAACGCTAAACGAAGCTTCTTTTGTTATCTTTCAACATTTTTTGAAGTTTCAAATTTCAAGTTTATTTTTTGCCAATATAAATGAAATTTAATACAAGTGTAATAATGACAAAATAAAGGTGGCTAGGAAGCCCATGAGAAACCACAAGGCTTTTAAATAATGGGCTCCATTTTGGGAGGGAAATGGGATCGTTAAACATTTCAAAGTGCTTGTATTTTGCTCATCTTAGAGTGCATCTAGTCCTTTTTTGAGGATTTGAAATAAAAATATGACTTGTGGGTGGGATCATACTGAGCATGTCTACTTTGCTAAAAATATCGCGCTGGACTATCACAGTTCGGCGGTACAAACTTTGAACTTAAAGTCTTCGGTGTCAAACCAAATAATCTTGAAATTATTTTCTATCAGTGACAGAGACTAGAAAATAAGCTACGTGGTTAGGGAACGATTTTACAATAAATTTGTAGTTACCGTATGCGACTATTGTAAATGCTTCATTTCAGTGTACAATAGAATTTGACAGGTGAAATTACACTAGTGTCATAACTGTTTCCCTAAAACAGTTAGAAATACCTGTCACGATAGCTTCTCTTTTGATTATATTACCTGTATTTGACGGTTTTCGCATATTGGATTAAATGATGGTTATCTCTGGTCGTAGTCGAGACATTTCTGAGAAGATAAAGGGTTGATTTCATGTGACGTCATGGCGGACAAGTTGGTGGATAGGAACAATAAGATTTTTCTCCTCTGGGAGTTAACTTCCATTTTTATGCAAAGTATGTGAGCAAATTTACTTTTGTTGTGGCACCAAACTGGGGCAAAGCAATCATCCTATTGCCTTTGTTTTTTATCAAATGAAAGATCAGCTTTTATCACCCCAACTGGCGGTTTTTACCGTGCGTGTAAGGAGATATAGGCTATAGAAAGAAAAGCTGTATATATAACAAAATTTTAAAAGACGCGTTTGGATAAACTTATCTTGTCGCTCATCTACTGTTGTAGAGCAAGTAACGTCAAGCATTGAATGGGAATGGGAAATCATTTGTTTTGTTTGTTTTGGTTTACAAGATATTGATGAAGAGACTACTATATTTCGGCTCTATTTTAGAGTCACGACTCATATAATAGAAATTTCTAACAAGAGGACGGCTAATTATACCAACGAGGGTCGTGGCTTTATGTTCTTCATTAGTGGTATTAATGAAGAGCTTATAGCCTCGAGAGGAATTGTTCCACACCAGAGAGTGGCCACAAAGACCAAATAACTAGGAAATGTTGGCCATGTTAATTGTTCTACTTTTTTGTCATCATATTTCCCTTTTTACTTTAGCAAATTACTTTAAACTTTTTCAAAAACTTTTTTTGTTAGAAAACGGCATGGTTCATGCAAAATTCATAAAATAAGTTGTTGTTTATGTTGTTTACTAATGTAAACAGTTGCTTCATAAAAAGTTCATGAATAGATTAAAGCTAGTTAGCCGCAGTTAATTTTACATTGTTGTGCTGTTAAGGCAGAAAGCTGTGACTTAAATGAAGTTCGTTTTGTATTGCACTGAACTAGCATGGCGACAACAAACTTCACTGAAAATGAAGAGCAAAAATCATTCGACAGCATGCATTGTTCAACAGAATTAACAGAAAGAATTTACAACCAGCTGATATTCTTTTCTGCAGTACACAGCACTCTGTTCGTTACTGCATTTCTTGGGAATACTCTGATCCTAGTTGCCCTTCACAAGGAGTCTTCACTTCATTCGCCGTCCAAACTCTTGTTTCGCTGCTTAGCGACAACTGATCTTTGTGTTGGTCTCATTGCAGAACCTCTCTATGTCATCTACTTTATATCTGTGCTGAATAAGCGATGGAATATTTGTCACCACGAATTTGTTATTGTTCAACTGACAGGCTATATTTTGAGTTCAGTGTCCCTGTGTACAATGACCGCAATAAGCGTGGACAGGCTTCTCGCTCTCTTGTTAAGACTCAGATACAGGCAAGTTGTAACTTTGAAACGAATGTATCTAATTGTAACTGTTTGTTGGATTCTATCTACTTTCGGTTCGACAATGTACTTTTGGAATCACCGTATAACTTTGTGGGGTGGCTACAGTGGTATATCGCTGTGTCTAGTCACCTCAATCTTCTGTTATTCAAAAATTTTCATTGATCTCCGTCATAACCAAGTTCAAGCACAAGTTAACGTTAATCAGGGACAACCAAACCAAATAGTTTCACTGAACAGAGCGCGATATAGAAAGACCGTAAACAGTGCACTGTCGATGCAGTTAGCATTAGTTATTTGTTATCTACCACAAGGCATAGTGGAGCTTTTGGTACTTCAAAGGGGACCATCGCCTTTTCTTCTACTCGTTAGGTTTTTTACTGTGACTTTAGTTTTCCTAAACTCGACATTAAACCCAATTCTTTACTGTTGGAAGATCAGAGAAGTTAGACAAGCAGTAAAGGACACACTCAGAGGACTTTGCTGTTCATCGAGTTAAATTTTACGATATATGCTCTTTCGTTCCATTTAAATGTGTATATCATTATTATACAATATATTTATTGGCAATATTGATGAGGTATCACCTCAGGTATTTATTTAGTTATTGTACATGACTTTTTCTCACCGATTATACTTTGAACATAAATGAAGGAATGAACTGTACTTGAAGTAATATATCAAAAACGAGTGCAAGTGTTTCATCAGGGATTGCAAACAACGAGAAACAGATGAAAGCACGACGCCGAAGGCGAAGTGCTTTTATTGAATTGTTTCGAGGTGTTTTTAACCTCTGAAGAAACACGAAGCATGCGTTTTTCATACGGTTTCTCAAATTTGAATGCAATGTGATTATCTTTTGTTGTATTTCGTGGTAGTACAAAGCTTCGGGATTTAGTACAGCTGTTTGATAACAAGAGCTCGCGTGAAAAATGTGAATTGGAGAGTATTGGAGAATGTGAATTATACATCATTTGTGAATAATTTAGGACCATATATATTTTTAACACCACATTTTTCATTTCATCAACTGATGAAGATATATAAATGTCCAGTAATTTTAAACTTTCCTTTTAATTAACCTTATGATTACCTAATCATCTGGAATCCTAATATTTTTAGGAGTAAGATTTTACTTCACATTCATTCGATTTAAAGGACATGCCGCTTTTAATTGAATTGTTGTTTTTGAAATGACAAAAGATTGTAAATAAATGTAAATAAATGTAAATATATGAAAAACAGCTTTTAAAAAACGAGATATAGCACGATATTTCAAACTCCTTTTAAAAGTTAAAAATTCATAACTAAGCATATAAGAATTAAGACTAAATGTCACACCACATTATATGAATCTATGGATTTGGTAAAATTTTTAGTTTTTGCAAAAAGTCTAAGTTAAATTTAGCGAACGAAAAAGCATGTCTTTCCCAAACATAAGAAAAACAAGCTGCCGAAAATCTTCAATTTAGAATATCGAGCTAGCGACATAGAACTAGTCATTTTTAACTCGGTGTCTTCATCAACAGGTACAGTGAGGGATTGTTTCGACATACCATGGAGTTCTCTAAATATCGCTTTTCATCTCTTATTGTCATAAAAAAAGTTACCCCATAAAGCAGATAAGTGCTTAAGGCAGTTAATTTTATCGAACGCCATTAAGTGAATTCGTTTTGTAACGCACTACGGTAGCATGGCGATAACAAATTTTACTGGAGATGAAAAGCAATGTTATTGGAACACCTGTACTGTTTGTACAGAATTACATCACCAATAAGCGTGGACAGACTTAATAATAAGCAATAGCAATAAGCGTGGACAGACTTCTCGCTCTCTTTTTAGGGCTCAGATACAGACAAGTTGTACTCAAGTACTTTAAGGCTTGGTTAGTTTGTCCTCCAAAGACCCCCAGCAAAGATTTTAAGGAACCTCTATTCTCTGTCGAGAAAAGAATTTACTCTGTAGAGGAAATTTATTCCATAAACTGCCTGACTTTCTTGACCAAACGGAAGTCTTCCTAAGTGTCAAGTGACATTCCTTTGGTTGATGACGTCACATAACTTGTTTTTGAAAATGGGGAACATTTATACTCCCAAAATTTTGAAAACGTTTCCCATTAAAATGTTTATTATAACTGTGCAAACCTAATTCCGCCTTTTAAGGTGGTACTCGTTATTTATTTTTTAAGATATTTGGACATTTATCATGTCACGTGACCCATTTTCCTTAATTGACCGTTACTCTTAAGATGTGGACATCATTAAAAGGCGGGATGGTAAAGCCCTTAGACGGGCTCATCGAGTACGCAACAAACAAGATTGATATAATGTAGCTTTTTGTTCCCCATTTTTGAGTAAAGATTTTAACCGTTATAAGTCGTTTGCAGGTCACGTGACTAGAATCTGATACAGAAAATTTTGGAAAATTAATAAGGACACCGATAATAAACTGTTTGCCAAGTTTCACAGAGATCGGACAAATGCTTTCCCTCCAAATAAAAATGTGCATAATAATTAGGCTGGTCAAGCCTTAATACACTTGAGGTAACATTCAAGCGAATGCGTCTAACGGTCACTCTTTCTCGGGTTGTATCTACTATCGGCTCTGCATTCTATCTTAAGAATCACCATATAACCTTACGGTTTAGCAACAGTGTTATATCGCTTTGTCTGCTTACTTCATTCTTCTGTTGTTTAAAAATTTTCATTAAGCTCCGTCACAACCAAGTTCAAGCACAAGGTAACGTTAATCAGGGACAACCAAGCCAAATAGTTTCACTGAACGGAGCGCGATACAGAAAGACAGTATCCAGTGTGCTGTGGGTGCAGTTAACAGTAGTTGCTTGTTATCTGACTACAACCTTGGTCAATAAACGATTTGTTATATAATCAACAAACCTGCATAAAATTTGCAAATCTAACCAAAATAGCTGAATATGTGTCTACCCTTGCTATTTTTTATAACCATTCTAATTCAAGAGTGCGGACCTCACAGGGCCCTTTAAAATCTTTGATGTTTCTCCTTATCGCACACGTTGTTCCTTTGATACAGCCTTGAAAAGAAAAAATTCTCGTTCATTGGAGATGTTAGGAGATCAAACTGGAAATAACAAAAGGGTTGGACAGAAAATGGAAATTTTGAAGTGGAGGTGACTGCCGCGGGTGTCTTTCGTTAAAAGCACAAAAACTTGGCCGTCACCTGGTACGATAATTTCTCCTCGCATAATTCACCTGAAGAGGTTTTTCAGTGACACTCTACCCCTGGATTACTGTTGGATTCGAATGAACCCGAGTACGAAAAGTTGCATGTTGAAACATTGCAATACCTGAATAAAGACGACAAGACCTGAAACATTTTGTATGCCAAATGACTAACGTACATTGTTGAAAATGAAAAGACGAGTGTAAAATGAGTGTGGTGATGTCGAATGCGCAATGTTGGAAGTTGAAAATAAAAAGTACACTGTTACAATTTTAAAGTTAAATGTGGACCTATGAAGTGTATTCTGAAATACAGGAAGAAAAACCTTGAATTTTAGCTGGGATGAAACTCCATAGAAATACGCCTAATACAAAAACGCTCATGCAAGTATACGCTCCCACAGCGTCTTGTTTCTTAGAAAACCGAATGCTCATAAAAAAATTCATCAAATAAATTGTAGCTTGGTGCAACTAATTTGGCCTCTACTTGAGTTTGACTCAATGGCTTGCAATTTAACAAATCGAATGTGGTTTAGCGTTGTCTGCACTCTTATCGACAACGATATTCGTCATCACAGTGGTCAAAATGTTGTGGACTCACGAGGCACAGCCGAGTGAGTCCACAACAAATTTTTGACCACTGTGATGACGAATATCGTTGTCGATAAGAGTGCAGACAACGCCAAACCACATTCGATTTGTTTTTTACCACAATATCAACGTCAGAGGAAATTCTTACAATAACTGTCAAAATTTCTGCGCGCTGATTGACGCGAGCGTTGTCTAGACTCTTATCGACAACGGAAAATCAGCCAATCAGATTGCGAGATTAGAAACAATTGTGGTAAAAACCCAGCTTGATTTCTCTTGTTTGCTAATAGAAACAATTGCCGGCTTAAGAAAACGGTGATAAAATAGATTAACGTTTGACTCAGTTAATTTGAAGTTTTTCCTATATAAAGGCTTTGGTCGACAGAAGACCGTGGAATAAATTCATGTCATTTTGTTTTACACTGAAGGAGCATGGCGACAATGAACTACACTGGAAAAGCAGAGCAAAGAACATTTGAAGACATGCAGTGTACAATAGTATCAACTGAAGAACTCTACAACCACCTGCTATTCTTTTCTGCCGTAAACAGCATTCTCTCCATTACAGCATTTCTGGGGAATACTCTGATACTAGTTGCCCTTCACAAAGAGTCTTCACTTCATGCGCCGTCCAAACTTTTGCTCCGCAGCTTAGCTACAACTGATCTTTGCGTTGGTACCATTGTACAGCCACTTTACGTTACTTATTTTCTATCTTTGGTGAACGAGCGATGGAACATTTGTCGCAACGCAATTGCTGTTGTTAATCTGACGGGCTATACTTTGGGTTTAGTCTCGTTGGTGACATTGACCACAATAAGCGTGGACAGACTTCTCGCTCTCTTGTTAGGGCTCAGATACAGACAAGTTGTAACATTCAAGCGAATGTGTCTCACGGTAGCTATTTCTTGGGTTGTATGTGCTATCGGCTCGACATTGCATCTTTGGAATCACCGTATAACCTTACGGTTTAGCAACAGTGTTATATCGCTTTGTCTGCTTACTTCATTCTTCTGTTATACAAAAATTTTTATTAAACTCCGTCACAGCCAAGTTCAACTACAAGGTAACGTTAATCAGGGACAACCAAGCCAAATAGTTTCACTGAACAGAGCGCGATACAGAAAGACAGTATCCAGTGTACTGTGGGTGCAGTTAACAGTAGTTGCTTGTTATCTGCCACGAGGCATAGTGGAGCTTTTGGTTCTTCAAAGAGGGCTAACGCCTTCCCTTTTAGTCGTTAGGTATCTTACTGCGACTTTAGTTTTCCTAAACTCCTCATTAAACCCAATTCTTTACTGTTGGAAGATCAGAGAAGTAAGACAAGCAGTAAAGGACACACTCAGAAGATTTTGCTGTTCATCGAGTTAAATTATACGATACATGCCTCTTTATTGCGTTTCTCACAGTTTCATGTGAGTATCATCGCTATACAGTATATTCATTTAAAGCAATGTTAATATTAAACTAGGTATAATCATTTAATTCAAAACTGAACTATTTCTGTATTTCGAGGTTACATGAACCTGGTGCAGTAAAAAATTAAATAACCAGACTTGAGTTGAACATTTCTTTCAGTCTGTAATAACGAGATTAAGGAGAGAAAATCGGATCCTCTTATCAATTGCGATTTAAGATGCAGGTAAAGTGTAGAGTAATATTTTTGGCGTTGGATGCATTGAGGAATCACGATCATCTCATGTACAAATTCAGTTATTGGTAATAACCTTTTATCACTTTGAACATAAATGAATCAACAAACCGTACTTTGAATAAATTTGCAAAGTGCCAAACACGACAACTAAAAATATTTCGCACCCTTTTTTTCACAAAAAACCGAATGCGTCGTAAATATGTCATAAACTAGATTGCAGTTCCCTCACCTTGGATAGCGTATTGTTTTTAATAAAAACATATACTTGCCATGTTAAATAAATACGAGAAAAATATAGATTACTCTCTGTCAAACAGATGACGCATGTGGATGAATACGAATCCTATTTTTACATGTAAATGTTAATTTTTTTACCACCATCATTTTTTGAATAACGGTTTAGAAATATTATTTGATAATCAAAGTTAAAAAGAAAAAGTTTATTTCATTTATTGACCGGTAAAACGCTACAAAATAATTTTATTTTTCCTTTTCAATGTGTGTATAGGTGTGACAGAAAATAAGCATTATTTGCTTAAACGCGAATTGAAAGTTCCCCTTGAGCTATAAAGTCTTGCTGTTTTATATCCGTTTTTTCAATTAAGGTTTAAGATGCAAGCAAACTGTAGATCAGCAGTTCCATTGTGTTAAGTGTGCCAAATGATGTTTCAACTCATGTCATGAACTAAGAAAAATGGCTTTGCTGTCGAATTGTTAGTTTCAATTAAAAATTCTAAGATTAAGTTTAAACAACCTGGCAAGATATTCCAAACTTCTTTTCAGCTACCGCATATATAATTCATAAGTTTGACACATTTAATTTACCATGCTTGCGACTAAATAACAAGAATTTGGCCACCAGCTCAGGTTCGTTTTGAATTCCGCTTGACTTAATAACAATTCTCAATATAAAACATGGTGGTAACAAACTTAACGAACAATGCAACGCAAAATTTATTCGCCGAGCTGTATTGTTCAACAGAATTAACTGGAGGATTATACAACCACCTGTTTATGTTTTCAGTGATCCACAGTTTTCTCGCCATTACTGCAATCATGGGGAACAGCCTGATCCTGCTTGCCTTTCACAGGGAGGTTTCGCTTCATCCACCGTCTAAGCTTTTGTTTCGCTGCTTAGCGATAACTGATCTTTGTGTTGGTCTCATTGTGGAACCTGTTTTTGTTACTTATTTTACATCTGTGTTGAACGAGCGGTGGGCCATTTGTCGCCACGCATTTGATACATTTCATATCACAGGCTACACTTTGGGATGTGTGTCGTTATTTACTCTGACTGCAATAAGCGTGGACAGACTTCTCACCCTGTTGTTAAGGCTCAGATACAGACAAGTTGTGACTTTGAAGCGAATCTATCTAACCGTCGCTATTTCTTGGGTTGTGTCTACTATCAGTTCAATAGTGTATATATGGAATAACCGTTCAACCTTGCGGTTTGGCTTCACTGTTATAGCACTGTGTCTTGTCACCTCAATGTTCTTTAACACAAAGATTTTCCTTGGTCTTCGTCAAAACCAACTTCAAGCACATGGCCAAATTAATCAAGGGCAAGCAAGCCAGAAATTTGTAAGAAACATGACACGATACAGAAAGACAGTGTCCAGTGCACTGTGGGTGCAGTTAATGCTCGTTTTTTGTTATACACCACATGGCATAGTGGAGATTTTGATCCTTCGAAGTGGGCTATCGCCATTACTTAATGTTGCTAGGACATATTCAGTGACATTCGTTTTCCTAAACTCGTCATTAAACCCAAATCCTTTACTGTTGGAAGATCAGAGAAGTGAGGCAAGCAGTGAAAGATCTAGTGAAAAACTTATTTTGTTCATGGACTTAATTTTTTTTCTCTGTTGATTGTTAAAGGTCCTGTTCAAGCATCGAACTTCACTTGTGCCCAACCTTTTCTAATTTGCATTAGGTTTGACAGATGCAAACTTCAACGTAGTTTCTATGTCACAAGTTTATGCTCGTTGAATTAAACCATGGATGCCAAAAAACAAATAAATTATACCATAACTCCAAAAACGAGCTTTCTGCATGTATAAGTGTGCTGGAATGATGACACAAATACTAACAATTCGTTCAATAAGCAGTGTAAAGTAGCCGGCCAATTTAATATAATTTCTTTATAACTTGATGGGTGGAAAGAAAACTATGTACTTTGATTCTTGGTCTTCAGGTTTTACTGTGCTTGCCTCATAGTAAGGTTCATAGGCTTTTCTTTGTTTACAACTTATACATTAGCGTTACGAAAACAAAAAACTGGCTAAAGTTAAATGCACTCTATACATTGAAAGAACTTAGCAAACTTAGTATTTCTTTGAGCACGATATGTTAAATAGCGTTTGAGAAATGAACTTTCAAAGTGTCAAGAACTTTCATAGAACCTATGGCCTGGTCGCAATTCTTGCGATCGGTCGCAGTTTTGTTTCTGTGCCATGTTCTCACTCGACATTCTTCTTGACGGCAAAGAATACATTCAACTCTTTATTTATCATTAAAGCCAGACAGCTTTGCGATGTTATTATAATAACAATTGGTTGGACGGCAGAAGATCTTAACAAATCTATGTAAAGCTTTTAATAAAAGATTGTGCATGGTTATCCTTAACAGCCAAAGTGATTTTTTTTTTTCAAAGAAAACGCAACACTTCTGTATCATTGTTTATAGAATGAACTGTGTAAAACTCGCGTTTTGATTGGTCTAGAGGAGTGTGTGATTAGAGTATAGACGCACGATTGACGTCATCGAGTGGTGTGACCGGCGCACGTGATCAGAGTCTAGAGTCCAGCCAGAGTGACTGGTCAACAAAGTTTTGCAAACTGTTTTTGCGAGTAGCGGACAAACACAGGCAAATTTTCGCAGGAAAGGAAAACTGCCCAATAAAAAATTGGGCAAAGACCGTTGAGAGTGACCTCAAGCAGGATAAAAAAGCTAGAACTTTGTTGTGACGTGAAAAGGAAGCAAATATTTGTCGAAATATGTCGCCGATAGAAATCCAGTAATGGCGAGTAATCGATTACAAATCGCAGTGAAGCGACTACCATGCTAGCGCTGTAATATTTTGGGGTCAGGATTTCCTTCTGGAATAAAGGTTAGTTTTGAAAATATTGCTAGTGAAATTCTTTCGGATTATACTCTAATTTAGAAGATCACAATTGCATGTGTGTAGTAGTCTAAAACTGAGTTTGCTGGAAAGTTTTTGACTCAGCTCAGGCAACGCGATGCTCGCTCACGAAATGTGTTGAAATGTCTTGGTTATTGTATAAAACAAATAGATTCCATTTTGCCGTGGGTCAGTACTCTGATAACGCACAGAGGACGTCAAAACGTGGTGAGAACATCAGTCACGCTACTCGCCTGCAGCTCGTAGCGTACTTCTTTGTTCTCACCACGTTTTGACGTCATCTGTGCGTTATCAGAGTACAGACGCACGGCAAAATGGAATCTATTTGTTAAATAATACTTGTAGGATGGTGTTTCTTTAAAGCACAATTGGCAATTATATGGCTGCTTCAGTTTTATCAGTCCGGCAAATACCATTTGTATAATATTTGCTTGAGTCGACGTTTGCCGCCATATTTAATTAAATTTTAGAGAATGACAGTTTTAAAACGGAAAGACCAAAAACGGGCAATGTTTTACTTGCCAGGTTAGTTGTGCTTTTCTGTTGTTAAGTTTATTATTACTAGGATCGTTTACTGAATAAGCTCTGTTATGTCCTATTACAAGTAGCAGACAGAAAGGGCTTTGGTGCACCGAGTTACTTTGCATTGTTAGGACGTTGACTTAAGACCATGAAGAACGCTAACGTAAACATAAGAAACAAGAGAACATGACTCTTTCAAATGTTCATCAACAAAGAGGTTTCACTTGCGTCCTCTTTCTTTCTTTTTTTTTTTTTTGTTTTTTTTTTTTGTTTTTTGTTTTTTTGTTTTTGTAGCTCTGATAACCATAGCATAAACAAAAGAGAAAGGTAGTTTTTTTCTTGGAGCACAATTTTCAATAAGTTTGCACAGGTGCGACAGAAAACAAAACATTATTCTCTAAATTTTAAATTGGATCTTCCTCTTTAGTTATCTAACAGAGATAAAGAGGCTTAAACAACTCTCCTGTTGTCATCTTCTCGCATCTTCCTGTTAATTACCTTTTAAAGAAAGAAGTCTATAGTAGATGAATATTCTTGAGCTTTAGGTGCATTAAGATTGAGTGGTGGAAGGACTTTTTGCAAATAGATTTGTTGATTGGAAGTTTTTTAAAAGTTAATGCATTATCAACGATAATGTCCTTATCTTTCAATTTTCTACTTAGCTTCCTTTCTGATAAAACCAGATGCTTCTAAAAAAATTCATAAGATAGATTAAAGTTCTAAAAATGCAAGTAGTCGTAGTCGTTATAAAGACGTACACAAAGCAACGATTCAAATTTAGCTCGTTTGCATGGCAGCAACATGACGCTTACAAACTTAACTGAAGTTCCAAAGAAAACGTCATACGAAGTGCTGGCGTGTTGAACAGAATTTACCAGTAGAGTCCACACCCATTTGATAGTCCTTTTAGCGCTAAATGGTTTTGTGTCCATTACCGCATTTCTGGGGAACACTCTGATCCTAGTTGCCCTTCACAAGGTGACTTCACTTCATGCGCCGTCCAAACTTTTGTTCTGCAAATTAGCGACAACTGATCCTTTTGTTGGTCTCATTGCAGAACCTCTTTTTGTTACTTATCTTATATCTTCCCTGAAAGAACGATGGAATAAACGCCGCTACTCATTTTCTGTTTTCAATTTCACAGCCTATGATTGTGTGGTGTGTCTTTGTGTACACTCAACGCCTTATGACATTTGCATAACATTTTATGGAGTCGGCATTTGCCGCTATTACAAAATTAAATGTTACAAAATGGCAATTTTAAGATGCAAAGATCAAAAACAGGGTGATTCTATGTATTTCAGGTCAATTGTGCTTTTCTGTTGTCAAGTTTATACTGGGATTGTTTACATCATCAGCAAGGTTTCACACTCGTCTTCTATGTCGAATGCATACAAATTTTATGTTCTCGGCTTATTTCATGTTTTTCTAGCTCTGATAATCATACCATGACGAAAACCTAAAGAAAGTTTATTCCTTGGGAGCACAATTTGAATTGAGCTTGCACAGGTGCGACAGTAGATAAAACATTCGCTAAAATGCAAACCTCTTTAGTTATGTAAAAGTGATTGTAATGGGGCTAAAAACACCTTTTCAGATGTCTCATCTCTTAGCATCTTTCTTTTAATTAATGTTTACAGGAACATTCTACTGTGAATAAATATTCTTGTGGCGATAGTGCATTAACGTTCTGTGGTATACGGACTTATAATAAATAGCGGATATTTCTAATGAATTGAATTTTTGAAAATTTATACATTTTCAACGAACTTCTCCCGATCTTTCAAATCTTTTCTTAACTTCCTTTCTGATAAAACCAGATGTTTATCAAAAATTCATAAGATAAATTAAATGTTAATGCAGGTATTCATTATAAATACTTAGAGCCGCGATACAAACTGACCTCGTTTTGCGCGACAGTAACATGGCGTTAACAAACTTAACTGGAGATCCAAAACAAACGTCATTCGATGGGCTGGTGTGTTCAACAGAATTTGCTACAGACATCCACTACCATCTGATAGTCCTTTTAGTAGCGAGCGGTTTTGTGACCATTACTGCATTTCTGGCGAATACTCTGATCCTAGTTGCCCTTCACAAGGAGTCTTCACTTCATCCGCCGTCCAAACTTTTGTTCCGCAACTTAGCGACAACTGATCTCTGTATTGGTTTCATCGCAGAACCTCTTTTTATTACTTATCTTATATCTATCCTGAAAGAACGATGGTATATTTGCCGCTACGTAGTTCAGGTTGTCGCTACCCCGGGCCATATTTTGGCTCTCGTGTCTTTGTTTACAATGACCGCCATAAGTGTGGACAGGCTTCTTGCCCTGTTATTAGGACTCAGGTACAGACAAGTTGTAACTTTAAAGCGACTATATCGAATTGTAGTTGCGTTTTGGGTTGTTTCCTCAGCCGGAGCGACAATGGTCTTTTGGAATCACCTTATAACCTCGTGGTATCACTGCGTTAGTGTGGCACTTTGCGGAGTTATGTCAATCGTCTCTTATACAAAAATTTTCCTTACTCTCCGTCATAACCAGCTTCACGCACAAGGTAACGTTAATCAAGGACAACCAAGCCAAACAGTTCAATTGAACATAGCGCGTTACAAAAGAACAGTGTACAGCACACTTTGGGTGCAGGTAGCGTTAGTTGTTTGCTATCTGCCATTTGCTATCGTGGAGGTTTTGCGCCTTCAGAGAGGAGTGTCGGCGTCGTTCCTTTTAGTCGCTAGGTTTTATACAGGAACTTTGGTTGCCATAAACTCGTCATTGAACCCGATTCTTTACTGTTGGAAGATCAGAGAAGTGAGACAAGCAGTAAAGGACACACTCAGGGGACTTTTTTGTTGTTCGAGTTAATTCTTACAATAAATCCTTACTATTTAATGCATCTATTAAAGCATGGTAAAATATAAAGCTGAAGTACCACGCTTTTTCAATTGTACTCTGTGAGTTTTGTATAATAGTAAAATGTTGTTTTAAATAGACGGTAAGATAAACAATTGTGTTCGTCTAAAATCGTTATAACTCAGTGAGTGGAAGGCGAAAACTACCTAAAGATATCAATTGCATGTGTCATCCAAAGAAACGAGCTACTTTGATGAAGGAAGTCGACAGAAGGTTGAGAAGTGTTCAACTAAGCCAACCACAAGAAAAAATCCATGCAAGATTGGCTATCAGCTAGTTTCCGAAATTCGAGACAGCAAAATTAGTCCACTATTCTACAGTCCAGGGACGCAGACAGAATTTAACTTTTAATGAATTAAAATTGTGAGGTTTTCGTTTTTGCTTTGTCAAAGCAAATCCATCTCTTAATTATTAGAGGAAAAAAGGCATTTTATTTTAATTTTACTGCTTTTAAAGGTGCACTGTCACGGAGATTTTGCTGTATTTTGACCAAAGCTACTGAAATATTTAACGTAGAACATTTTCTCTAATATGAAATTGTTCGTAGAGCACCGGGAGGAAAATATTAACTGATTTATTCAATGAAGAACAAACTATAAACCTGTTTTCAGCAATTTCTCCAAAATACACAGGAAGAACTTGAAAAAATTGGCCAACTTAGCAATCAAATTACTTGAACACGTGATCATATTTCGTATGCCACAGCTGTTCACGTGCTCGATCAGAAGCGGCAAGTTTACAGTCGGTATTCATGCACCAATTTATGCGAAAAATTCGATCTGGCAAAAATTAATCAAGAAGAACTTTCCAGAGTTTTAATCAAACTTTAAAAGATTTATAGATGTACAGGTAGACTCACAAGAAGCGAATGTCAGCTTAGGATCAATTATGACTAATTTCCATGATAAAAAAGAAGATTTTCAGGCTGGAGTGATACGAAGACGTGGAAGCGGTTAGTTATTTATTTATTTATTGCATGCATTAACAACTGTTAAAACACTTGTTTGAGAGCACGCCTTCAGCCAAATAATTGTGTTGCAAGTCATGTTGTTGCCTCATTTTATGTAATTAACTGGCTTTTAAAACCTCCCAGAGAAAAATATGAAGGTGTTAATTAATTTTGTCGCAATAAGCATATCTCACAGTTGACAGTTGACATTCAGGAGGCGTGGTCAGTTATTTCCGTTTTTCTATAATTTGTTTTTAGTCTCTTGGTTGGACACTGACATAAGACAAATGCAAACAAAGCCAGGAAAAAAATAAAATAAATACAAGTGCTTAACTGTCAGTTTTCAGGAAAAAAGAAATGTGGGCCAATGTAGGCTAAGAGCCATGTCTCGTTAAACTACATATAGCCGAATGGAACCTAGCCTGGTTACCAGTCTTTGCACTGTCTCGAAAAGGGAAAAAGGACTGAGAACAAGATATTGGTGACAGAGTGAAAACACCTGTAATAGGGATAAACTTGTGACGCACTTAAGAGAATGCCCTCACCTGTAAACTTGTGTTGCTAGTCAAATTATAGCATCATGGCCTTTTGTAATTAGCTGGCGGCACAAAACTCCAATTAGAAATATGAAATATATAATATATTGTGTCTTTGAATTGTTTTTTGGATGAATATGAATTAAAGGAAGACGACAATTTTTTTCAACTTGCGTGGGTCCACAACTTCCTTCAATCAAAGAAGTATGATCTTAATGTTTGTCACAGATACACGAGTTTAAAATTATTATATACGTATTATATGAAATCGTTCTTCCCGCAAAAAGAAAGCGAATTTAAAACAAACAGAGAAACGGAAAAAAAATCCCTGTCTCTGTCTACCCTCTACCCTCACTTGTTTTCCACCATATTTAATTAAATGTTAGAGAATGACAATTTTAAGACGCAAAGCGCAAACCCGGGCGATGTTTTATGTGCCAGGTCAGTCGTGCTATTCTATTATAATAAGTTTGTGGTGTTGTTGTTGTTCGAAATTAAGTTTATACTAAGGTCCTTTACTGAATGAGATCTCTGTTGTGTTCATTACTGACAGGAATTGCTTCGGCGCACCGGCCACTACAAGTTTAATTTGCATTCTTAAGTGGTTGAATAAAACTCCCACTAAAGACTATGAAAAACGTTGACTGACTAAATAAACTGATCAAACATAATCATAGAGGTTTTACTTTTTCTCTCACGACATACAAATTTTTAGTTCTCTGATTTTCGTTTTACTCCCATATCATGCTAAAAAAAGAAAGAAAGTGTATTCCTTGGAAGAACAATATTCAGTAAGACTGCACAGCTGGGACTGTAGTTAAAAGATTATTCGCTGAACTGAAATTGGAACTTCCTCTTTAATGATGTAACTGTCATAAGATTGAGATTGAGTGGTGGAAGTACTTTTAGTTAATTTAGTTAATGCATTTTGAAAAAAATTGAAAACTTGTGTTGGTTGTCAAATTATATAAATTTATAGCGTTTTAAAATCAGCTTGCGGCACAAAACTCAATTTAAAAATATGAAATATATAATGAATTCTGTCTTCAAATTGTTTTTCAATATTTTTTTGGGATAAATATGTATTAAAGGAAGACGACAATTAATTTCACCTTGTGTGGGTTCAGAACTTGCTTCAATCAGAGAAGTATGATATAATGTCACACTAACATGATTTCGCTATGATGATATGAGTAGTGCATGAAATCGTTGTTCCGTGAACTACAAATTAAACTTCCCTTTTAGTTATGAAGTGATAATTTGTTTGAGCCCACCATGCTAGTTTGTTTTTCTGACGAGCGTTTATCTACTCTCCGCGGTGCATATTAACTGTAGATCAATATTTTTACGCATTAAGGCATCATATTATGGACTTAAGCACATAGATTGTCTGTTCAATTATAGTCTTTGGAAATAAATATGAAATATTTGTTTACAAATAGAGTTTTTATGTCCCTACCCGAGAAGTTGTGTTATTCATTCAATTAATATGAATTTTAGACAAAAATGAGTAATTATCGATTCAGGACAGGTTGAGTGGTTGGGGGCATTCCTTTGTACCCCCTATAGAGCGCATTGTAAATCGCGTGGGGACCCGGAGTTATGTCTCATTCTGCCTCGCTACTTCAGTGTGAAAGGACGTCGAAAGTTTTTCCCACCTCCTCCCCTCGCCTTGTCCTCGTTTCCTTTATTTGGCCTTTTTGTGCCCTCACCTTTACTGGGCTGAATATTTTTATGTAGCCAATGTGGTGAAAGTATTTTTGATAAACTTATTTTGTACACTAGTTTTGTGATTCTGTTTATTACAATTAAAGCGGCTATGGGCTTTTCCCATAGCCATTTTGACCCATATGGCATTTGTGTCTTTATTGCCCAGTAAACAGAGCTCAGCCAATGCAGTACCCCAGTTTTTAGTAATATAACCGAGGGAAGGACATAAAAATAAATAAATAAAGTTGCAAAGAACTTATCTGAACGTTTCATAATTTTTGTCGGTTGTTTTCTGATAAAACCCACTGCTTCAACTTAAGCTCATAACACGGATTCAGACACGGACTCTCCTGTTTTGTCATCTTCTTGCATCTTCCTGTTAATTACCTTTTACAGAAAGATGTCTATATTGGATGAATATTCTTAAGCGTTGGGTGCATTAAGATTGAGTGGTGGAAGTACTTTTAGCTAATTTAGTTAATGCATTTTGAAAAAAATTGAAAACTTGTGTCGGTTGTCAAAATATATAAATTTATAGCGTTTTATAATCAGCTTGCGGCATAAAACTCAATCTAAAAATATGAAATATATAATGAATTCTGTCTTTAAATTGTTTTTCAATAATTTTTTGGGATGAATATAAATTAAAGGAAGACGACAATTAATTTCACCTTGCGTGGGTTCAGAACTTGCTTCAATCAGAGAAGTATGATATAATGTCACACTAACATGATTTCGCTATGATGATATGAGTAGTGCATGAAATCGTTGTTCCGTGAACTACAAATTAAACTTCCCTTTAAGTTATGAAGTGATAATTTGTTTGAGCCCACCATGCTAGTTTGTTATATTTTCTGACGAGCGTTTATCTACTCTCCGCGGTGCATATTAACTGTAGATCAATATTTTTATGCATTAAGGTATCATATTATGGACTTAAGCACATGGATTGTCTGTTGAATTATAGTCTTTGGAAATGAATAAATAAAGTTGCAAAGAACTTATCCGAACGTTTCATAATTTTTGTCGG
>NW_028145449.1:970000-980000 GCF_977016875.1 Pavona decussata
CCGCCCGCTGAGATGCTTCAGAAAAAAATATACATATGTAAATGTAATATTTCTGCTTTTTTCTCATGGAAAAGTTATTAATCTTTCCCTCACCTTGTTTGGTGTATTGTTTTTAATAAAGACATAAGCTTGTCATGTTAAATACATACAAGAAATATATAGATCATTACTCCCTGTCAAACAGATGACACATGTGGATGAATCCAAATCGTATTTTTAAATGTTAATTTTTTTTAACACCTTCATGTTTTTAATTAAGGTTAGAAATTTTATTTAATAATCGAACCTGAACAGAAAAAGGTTATTTTATTTATTGACCGTTAAAATGTTACAAAATAATTCTATTTTTCCTTCCCAATGTGTGTATTGCTTAGACACGAATTGAAAGTTCCCCTTGAGCTATAAAGCCTTGCTGTTTTATATCCGTTTTTTCAATTAAGCTTCAAGATGCAAGCAAACTTTAAACCAGTGGTTCCATTGTGTTAAGAGTGCCAAATGATGTTTCCACTCATGTCATTTTCTAAGAAAAATGGCTTGGCTGTCGAATTGTTAGTTTTCAATTAAAAATTCTGAGATTAAGTTCAAACAACCTGGCACGATATTCCAAACTTCTTTTCAGCTACTGCATAAATAATTCATAAGTTTGACACATTTAATTTACCATGCTTTTGATGTAAATCACAAGAATTTGGCCACCAGCTCAGAAGGTTCGTTTTGAAGTCAGCTTGACTCAATTACAATTCTCAATAAAACATGGCGGTAACAAACTTAACGGACAATGCAACGCAAAGGTCATTCGCCGAGCTGTATTGTTCAACAGAATCAACTGGACGATTATACAACCACCTGATAATGTTTTCAGTGATCCACAGTTTTCTCGCCATTACTGCAATCATGGGGAACAGCCTGATCCTACTTGCCTTTCACAGGGAGGCTTCGCTTCATCCACCGTCTAAGCTTTTGTTTCGCTGCTTAGCGATAACTGATCTTTGTGTTGGTCTCATTGTGGAACCGGTTTTTGTTACTTATTTTACATCTGTGTTGAACGAGCAATGGACCATTTGTCGCCACGCATTTGATACATTTCATGTCATAGGCTACACTTTGGGATGTGTGTCGTTATTTACATTGACTGCAATAAGCGTGGACAGACTTCTCGCCCTGTTATTAAGGCTCAGATACAGACAAGTTGTGACTTTGAAGCGAATCTATCTAACCGTCGCTCTTTCTTGGGTTGTGTCTACTATCGGTTCAATAGTGTATATTTGGAATAACCGTTCAACCTTGTGGTTTGGCTTCATTGTTATAGCACTGTGTCTCGTCACCTCAATGTTCTCTTACTCAAAGATTTTCCTTGCTCTCCGTCAAAATCATTTTCAAGCACATGGCCAAATTAATCAAGGGCAAACAAGCCAGATATCTGCAAGAAACATCACTCGATACAGAAAGACAGTGTCCAGTGCACTATGGGTGCAGTTAATGCTCATTTTTTGTTATACACCACATGGCATAGTGGAGATTTTGATCCTTCGAAGTGGGCTATCGCCATCACTTATTGTTGCTAGGACATATTCAGTGACATTTGTTTTCCTAAACTCGTCATTAAACCCAATCCTTTACTGTTGGAAGATCAGAGAAGTGAGGCAAGCAGTGAAAGATCTAGTGAAAAACTTGTTTTGTTCATCGACTTAATTTTTTTCTCTGTTGATTGTTAGAGGTCCTGTTCAAACATCGAACTTCACTTGTGCCCAACCTAAAGTAAATAACAAAAATTTATTGACTTTTTCTAATTTGCATTAGGTTTGACAGATGCAAACTTCAACGTAGTTTCTAAGCAGTGTAAAGTAGCCGGCCAATTTAATATAATTTCTTTATAACCTGGATGGAAATAAAACTATTTACTTTGATTCTAGGGCTTCTGGTTTTACTGTGATTCCATAATAGTAAGGTTTATAGGCTTTTCTTTGTTGACAACTTATACATTAGCCTTACGAAAACAAAGAAACTGTCTAAAATTAAATGCACCCTATACATTGAAAGAACTTGGCAAACTCAGTAGTTCTTTGAGCACGATATGTTGAATGGCTTTTGAGAAATGAACTTTTAACGTATCAAGACTTTTCTCAGAACCTATGGCCTGGTCACAACTCTTGCCACCCAGCAATACATTATTTGTAAATTTCAAAGCTATTGAAAGTAATTTCTCTCAGAATATTCAACGCCTCGCACTGATATTTATCTTCATTATCAAATTTGGCTTACGTAGTGGTCTCCGTTTGTTTGAAAAGTATTGTGTGATATATGCTAATATGGCTAAGTGTGAACAATGACGTCAGGAAATAGTCTCCTATGAGTAAAAGGCCCAATCACTGGAAGGAAGTCGAAAGTGGGAGGAAGTTGATTCAAAGGCAGACTCTAGAAAAGAGAAGTTTTATTTCTGTGCCAGGTTCTCATTTGAAAATTCTTCCTGACGGCCAAAAATAGATTTAACTCTTTATTTATCATTAAAGCCAGGCAGCTTTACGATGGTTGGACGGCAGAAGATGTAAACAAAGCCATGTAAAGCTTTTAATACAAGATTGTGGTTATCCTTAACTGCCAAAGTGATTTTTTTTTTTTTTTTTTTGCAAAGAAAACGCAACATTTTATATATTGCTATTCATTATTCATAAAATTGTTCAGTGATATGAGAAAGAAAAGCGGGAAAAAGGGTCAGAAGTCACAGCTTGTTTGACTTTTAAGTGTAGTGAAGTAATTTATATCCGTCCGGCAAACACCATTTGTGTGATATTTTCTTGAGTCGACGTTAACCGTCATATTTAATTAAATTTTAGAGAATGACAATTTTAAAAGGGAAAGACCATAAACGGGCGATGTTTTATGTGCCAGGACAATTGCGCGCTTTTCTGTTGTCAAGTTTATACTGGGATCGTTTACTGAATAAGGTCTGTTGTGTTCTTTTACAAGTAGCTGACGGAAAGGGCTTTGGTGCACCGAGTTACTTTGCATTGTTAGGTGATTTTAAAATAAAACTCTCACTAAAGAATATGTGTAACGCTGACGTAAACATAGGAAATAAGGGAACATGACTCTTTCAAATGTTTATCAACAAAAAGGTTTGACTTGCGTCTTGTATCTCAAATGCATCCAAATTTTCTTTTTTCTTTCTTTTTTTATTTCATGCATGTTTTTTGTAGCTCTGATAACCATACCATAAACAAAAGAGAAAGGTAGTTTATTTCTTGGGAGCACAATTTTCAATAAGTTTGCACAGTGCGACAGTAGACAAAACCTTTTCCGCTGATTTGCAAATTGGATCTTCCTCTTTAGTTATCTAACAGAGATAAAGAGGCTTCAACAACTCTCCTTTTCTGTCATTTTCTCGCATCTTCCTGTTAATTACCTTTTACAGAAAGATGTCTATAGTGAATATGAATATTCTTGAGCGTTAGGTGCATTAAGATTGAGTGGTGGAAGGACTTTTAGCAAAAAGATTTTTCTAGTGGATTGTAAGTTTTTTTTAAAAGTTAATGCATTTTTTCAGCGATAATATCCCTATCTTTCAATTTTCTACTTAGCTTCCTTTGTGATAAAACCAGATGATTCTAAAAAAATCATACGATAGATTAAAGTTCAATGCAAGTAGTCGTTATAAAGACGTACACAAAGCAACGATTCAAATTTAGCTCGTTTGCATGGCAGCGACATGGGGCTTTTAAACTTTATTGAAGTTCCAAAGCAAACGTTATTAATACGGAGAGCTCGCGTGTTCAACAGGATTTACTACAGAAATCCATAACCATTTGAAAGTCCTTTTACTACTAAATGGTTTTTTGGCCATCACCGCATTTCTGGGGAATACTCTGATACTAGTTGTCCTTCACAAGGAGTCCTCACTTCATGCGCCGTCCATATATACCACGCAATATGAAATTTGTTTTCAATGATATTATCCTTATCTTTCAATTTTCTACTTAGCTTACTTTCTGATAAAACCCGGCAGATGCTTCAAAAAAAAGTCATAAGTTAGATTAAAGTTTTTAAATCCACTCAGTCATTTATAAAGACTAGGGCAAAGGAACGAGACAAATTCACGGCTCGTTTTGCATAGCAGTAACATGGCGCTCATAAACTTAACTGGAGATCCAAAGAAAACGTCAGACGAAGGGCTGGCGTGCGAAAAATGGCTAAAAACATTATTTTGCGTATCATAACGACTTTTAGCATCAGATTTTGCCAGTGAATTGTAAGTTTTTAAAGGAAAATTTGTTTTCAATGATATTACCCTTATCTTTCAATTTTCTACTTGGCTTCCTTTCTGATAAAACCAGATGCTTCATAAAAAAATTCATAAGATGGATTTAACGTTTTTAAATGCACTTAGTCATTTATAAAGACTAAGGCAAAGCAACGACACAAATTCACGGCTCGTTTTGCATAGCAGTCACATGGAGCTAACAAACTTAACTGGAGATCGAAAGAAAACGTCATACGAAGAGCTGGTGTGTTCAACAAAATTTACGAGAAGAGCAGTCCACAGCCATTTGATAGTCCTTTTAGCGCTAAATGGTTTTGTTGCCGCCACCGCATTTTTTGGGGAATACTCTGATCTTCGTTGCCCTTTACAAGGAGTCTTCACTTCATGCGCCGTCCAAACTTTTGTTCCGCAACTTAGCGACAACTGATCTTTGTGTTGGCCTCATTGTAGAACCTCTTTTTGTTACTTATCTTATATCTTCCATGATTATAGAACCTCTTGTTGTTACTTATCTTATATCTTCAAAGAACGAACCATGGAATATTTGCCCCTACGTATTTGCTGTTTTCAATATTACAGGCCATGTATTTTCGGTGGTGTGTCTTTGTTTACACTGACCGCAATAAGCGTGGACAGGCTTCTCGCCCTGTTATCAGGACTCAGGTACAGACAAAACTTTGAAGCGAATATATCGCATTGTAGTTGTTTTTGGGGTTCTCTCCACTACCGGAGAAACATTGTTACTTTGGAATGAACGTATAACCTCGTGGTGTGACTGCGTTGTTGTAGCACTTTGTGTAGTCACGTCAATCTTCTCTTACACGAAAATTTTCCTTACCCTCCGTCATAACCAGATTCACGCACAAGGTAACGTTAATCAAGGACAACCAAGCCAAACGGTTCAATTGAACACAGCGCGTTACAAAAGAACAGTGTCCAGCGTACTTTGGGTGCAAGTAGCGTTAGTTGTTTGTTATCTGCCAGTTGCTATCGTGGAGTTTTTGCGCATTCAAAGAGGAGTTACGTTAGACATTGTCGTCGCTAGGTTTTATTCAACAGCTTTGGGTCTCCTATACTCCTCATTCAACCATATTCTTTACTGTTGGAAGATCAGAGAAGTGAGACAGGCAGTAAAGGACACACTCAGTGGACTGTTGTGTTCATCAAGTCAATTTTCGCAAAAATATGTTACTATTTTTCAGCACGTTCATGCTTGTGTTAAAGCATGGGAGAAACCGAAACGGAAGTACCCTTGTTTTTTAGATTGGATTTTAAGAGTGTTGTATAATAGTAGTAGTACGCGCCTAAAATCCTTATAAATTGGACATTTTTTGCAAGTCAATAAAGTAGCGATTGTATTGAGCTTAACATTTATTTATAACCTGATAAGTTGAAGAGGAAAACTGTTCATCTTCGCTCTTAATCTTCTATTCGCATAAAGTGATGAGTGGTGTCCTGTGGAGGCCTTAAGTTGATAACCTTGACTGACCTTTGGACAGCATGAACGGACGTTTTCGTTAGTGTCAATGCCTCGTTTGAAAAGCTTCGTGTTCCAACGTCGATATTGATTAAATTGATTATTTCGAATATTTCGATACATAACATTTCACAGGCAAGACGAAAGGTCATATTTTTGTGCAGCACGAATATACGAATTACTTGTTTGGGCTTTTTCCGTATCAAATAACAGTGAATTATCTCTCCGGTTCTTCTACGATTTTATTTTCTGCCTCCTGGTTAGCCTATTGATTGAGTACCAGATTGTGGAGTACTAAGTCTCAAACTATTCCCCTAGTTACGGCTAAGAAATTTTATTTGATAATTAAAGTTGAACAGAAAAAGCTTATTTCATTTATTGACCGGTAAAACGCTACAAAATAATTTTATTTTTCCCTCCAAATGTGTGTATAGGTGTGACAGAAGATAAACATTATTTGCTTAAACGTCCCTTTAACTATGAAGTTTTTAATTAGGCTCGACCAGCCTTGCTGTTGTATTTTCGTCTTTTCAATTAAGGTTTGAGATGAATGCAGACTGTAGATCAGTGGTTCCATTGTGTTAAGTGTGCCAAATGATGTTTCAACTCATGTCATGTACTAAAAAAAAATGGCTTTCCTATCGAATTGTTCGTTTTCAATTAAAAAATCTAAAATTAAGTTCAAACAACCTGGCACGAAATTCAAAACTTCGTTTCAGCTACTGCAAATATAATTCGTAAGTTGATGACAGTTAATTTACCATGCTGGTGATGTATATAACAAGAATTTGGCCACCAGCTCAAAAGGTTCGTTTTGAATTCCGCTTGACTAAATAACAATTCTCGATCTAAAACATGGCGGTAACAAACTTAACAGACAATGCAACGCAAAAGTCATTCGCCGAGCTGTATTCTTCAATATAATCAACTGGAGAATTATACAACCACCTCTTAATGTTTTCAGTGATCCACAGTTTTCTCGCCATTACTGCAATCATGGGGAACAGCCTGATCCTACTTGCCTTTCACAGCGAGGCTTCGCTTCATCCACCGTCTAAGCTTTTGTTTCGCTGCTTAGCGATAACTGATCTTTGTGTTGGTCTCATTGTGGAACCTGTTTTTGTTACTTATTTTACATCTGTGTTGAACAAGCGTTGGGCCATTTGTCGCCACGCATTTGATACATGTCATATCATAGGCTACACTTTGGGTTGTGTGTCGTTATTTACTCTGACTGCAATAAGCGTGGACAGACTTCTCGCCCTGTTGTTAATGGTCAGATACAGACAAGTTGTGACTTTGAAGCGAATCTATCTAACCGTCGCTCTTTCTTGGGTTGTGTCTACTATCGGTTCAATAGTGTATATTTGGAATAACCGTTCAAACTTGTGGTTTAGCTTCATTGTTATAGCACTGTGTCTCGTCACCTCAATGTTCTCTTACACAAAGATTTTCCTTGCTCTTCGTCAAAATCATTTTCAAGCACATGGCCAAATTAATCAAGGGCAAACAAGCCAGAGATTTGAAAGAAACATCACACGATACAGAAAGACAGTGTCCAGTGCACTGTGGGTGCAGTTTATGCTCGTGGTTTGTTATACACCGCATGGCATAGTGGAGATTTTGATCCTTCGAAGTGGGCTATCGCCATTAATGATTGTTGTTAAGACATATTCAGTGACATTAATTCTCCTAAACTCGTCATTAAACCCAATCCTTTACTGCTGGAAGATCAGAAAAGTGAGGCAAGCAGTGAAAGATCTAGTGAAAAACTTGTTTTGTTCATCGACTTAATTTTTTTCTCTGTTGATTGTTAAAGGCCCAGTTCAAGCGTCGAACTTTACTTGTGCCCAACCTAAAGTAAATAAAAAAAATTTATTGACTTTTTCTAATTTGCATTAGGTTTGACAGATGCAAACTTCAACGTAGTTTCTATGTCACAAGTTTATGCTCGTTGAATTAAACGATGGATGCCAAAAACCAAAATAAATTATACCCTAACTCCAAAAAGGAGCTTTATGTATACGTGTGCTGGAATGATGGCACAAATACTAACAATTCGTTCAATAAGCAGTGTAAAGTAGCCAGCCAATTTAATATAATTTCTTTATAACTTGATGGGTGTAAAGAAAACTATTTACTTTGATTCTTGGTCTTCAGGTTTTACTGTGCTTGCCTAATAGTAAGGTTTATAGGCTTTTCTTTGTTTACAACTTATACATTAGGGTTAGGAAAACAAAAAAACTGGCTAAAGTTAAATGCACTCTATACATTGAAAGAACTTAGTAAACTTAGTATTTCTTTGAGCACGATATGTTAAATAGCTTTTAAGAAATGAACTTTCAAAGTATCAAGAACTTTCATAGAACCTATGGCCTGGTCGCAATTCTTGCCGCCAAGCAATGCATTCTTTGTAAATTTCACAGCTTTTAAAAGGTAATTTCTCCCAGAATATTCAACGCTTCGCATTGATATTCATCCTCATTACCAAGTTTGTCTTGCATAGTGGTCTCCGTTCGTTCAAAAAGTATTGTGTGATATATGCTAATCAGGTTTAGTGTAAACAATGACGTTAGGAAATAGTCTGCTACGAGTAAAAGGCCCAATCACTGGAAGAAAGTCGAAAGTAGGAGTAAGATGATCCAAAGGTAGACTCTAGAAAAGAGAAGTTTTGTTTCTATGCCATGTTCTCATTCGACATTCTTCCTGACGGCCAAGAATAGATCCAACTCTTTATTTATCATTAAAGCCAGACAGCTTAGCGATGTTATTATAGCAGTTGGTAGGACGGCAGAAGATCTTAACAAAGCTATGTAAAGCTTTTCATAAACGATTGTGCATGGTTATCCTTAACAGGCAAAGTGATTTTTTTCCAAACAAAACGCAACACTTCTGTATCATTGTATAATACTTGTAGGATAGTGTTTCTTTAAAGCAAAATTGGCAATCATATGGCTGCTTCAGTTTTATCAGTCCGGCAAATACCATTTGTATAATATTTGCTTGAGTCGACGTTTGCCGCCATATTTAATTAAATTTTATAGAATGACAATTTTAAAACGGAAAGACCATAAACGGTCGATGTTTTACGTGCCAGGTTTTCTGTACTTTTCTATTGTCAAGTTTATACTGGGATCGTTTACTGAATAAGCTCTGTTATGTACTTTTACAAGTAGACGATGCACCGAGTTACTTCCCATTGTTAGGTGGTTGATTAAAACTCTCACTAAAGACTATGAAGAACGCTGACGTAAACATAAGAAATAAGGGAACTGTTTCCTCATGCTATTTGACTCTCTAGGTTCTACTTACTCAAACGCGAAGCGACTCACACAAAGATTTTTATTATAACCAAACGACGGTTAAACTCAACTGAACTTGAATAATAATGAATAGCTTAAATATCCCTAGCGGTTCAGACATTTTGCACGCATTATTCATAGCTTAATTATTCCGAGTGGTTCACACATTCTGCACGCATCTAGTATTACAACATCCCCTTTCTTAATACGAAAAAAAATAACTGAAAGAATCAACTCGTGAAAGTTCCTCAAAGTTTTTTTTTTTAGTGTCCCTGCAGCTACACTTCTTCGATCAGTCTTTTTGGTTGTCTAACAGTTCGTCTTGGTCTAGAGGCTGCAATGCTGGGATGGGTGTGGTCTTGCGCACACTGCGTCGGCAATGTCTGGCTGACGGTTTTCGTCGGTGGTGATGCTGGCGCAACTGACTCTGCCGGAAGGGCAGGCTGCCCTATGAGCTCTTCTGATTGGTCGCTCTGAATTGCAGGACGCAAGTGTCGACGGTTTCTGAAATATTTCGCTCCAGATTCGGTCTGCACTTGATAACGTCTGGGTGACCTGTCAGTGGGTTGCTGAATCACTGTGGCTTTCTGCCAGACTGGCTTATTAGGATCCAGTTGCACGCGAACACTCTGGTATTGCTTTAGATCCTGAAGCTCCTTGGCTTTCTGATTGTAGTAATCCGCTTGGGTCTTTTTCTGTGCTATCTGCGCTTCTCTGCTTTTCTCCAGATTAGGATGAAGATGTTGATGAATGGGAAGTAGTGCTCTATACTTGCGCTGGGTGAGCAGTTCTGCTGGACTTAGTTGACCCGGTCTGATTGGCGTGGATCTGTAGATCAACATTGCAAGATGTGGATCAGAACCTGACTCTTCTGCCTTTTCCATGATGTTCTTTGCCGTTTTGACCATGGCTTCAATGAAACCATTCGACTTAGGGTACCTTGGGCTTGAGTGCTGCACCTGG
>NW_028145449.1:985000-1077500 GCF_977016875.1 Pavona decussata
CGCTTTTTTGTTTGTTTTGTAGTGTCGACAATCTTTCGCTGAAATTGACTTCTGAGAGAGTTTTATCTATAAGGTTATCAGGGTAACCTCTGTTGCGTAATCTCTGTTTGAATAGAGTGATGTTTTCTTCAAATTTTGTTTTTCTGAAGAAACAGAATCTTTCCCCCTTGTATACAAATTTGTCAAGGAAAGTGATTTCAATATCTGAAATTTCAGCTGTGAATTTTATGGTCGCATGATAGTTGTTGGCTAGCTCTATAAAATTTTGGATTTCTATTTTTGCGTAAGTTCCATAGATGGAAGACATCATCGATGTATCTCTTCCACGCAAGCGGTTTTGTGGCACTACCGCTAATTGTTTCGATCTCTGCCATAAAAATATTGGCAAAAGGATACTGCCGTCTTTGTACCCATTTCGGTCCCGTGTCTTTGGAGGTAGTTTTTGCCATTAAAGTGGAAAGAGTTTTCCTTTAAGATAAGTCTAAGCATATCCCCGAGGTGGTGAGTTGGAATGGGAGGTTTATTTTTGTGGAATGTTTCGTATGCTTTGCATGCAATTCTAATTCCTTCCTCCTGTTGGATGTTAGTGTATAAGCCAGCTACGTCCATTGAGACAAGGATCGTGTCCTTTGCGACCTTTGTTTTCTCTATAAAGTTCAAGAAGTCGGTTGTATCTTTAAGATATGACTTCTGTATTTTAGCGATAGGCTGAAGGAGGTAATCAACAAATGATGAGATTCGCTCTGTGGTGCTATCACAGCCAGATATGATTAGTCTGCCGACCGGGTTTGGTTTGTGAAACTTGTGCAAGTCTGTAGTAAATAGGAATTCGTGGCGGGTTAGGCGTGAGGGAGAGCCACTTTTCTGTCATTTCATCGATATGTTTTCCATGGTACACTGTTTTTTTTATAAGAACGTCTAATTTTGGAGCTGAGGCTGAACGTTCTTATATTTTTTTGCCATTTGAGGTTGAAAACGTTCTTAAGATGTTCTTAAATTACATGTTATACACTACATGCATTTCAGTAAATCAATGCCGACGTGACCAGGAAACTCATCAAAGGGCATTGCCTGCTGAGATATGGTATCAAGAACTTCTGATTATGACAAACTGAGATGATTTTATATACAGATTTACGAGAAAAAAAATGTTTTTAATTGACTCTCAGCCTGAGGGATGTTCTTAAGACGTTGTTAAAGTTTTGGTTAATCTCAGCATCGACGTTCTTATAAAAAAAAAAGGTTCTTATAACAGAGTGTATAGCGCGTTAATGAGTTCTTTGAGTCTATGGAAAGTTTCTGATACCATGGGTGATGATAATGGCTTTTAGGTTTTGTCTTCATCAAGTAGTATCTGCCCATGAACACATGAATTAACCAAATGCTCAGGACGGCAACTAACTAATAAAGGAACAAAATGAGAAAGGACTTTGTTATCAGGCGATATGTAGAAATTAGGGATCAGGTAGGCTAATTATACAAAAGTGATTTTGGTGGCAACATTTGTTAACTTTCCACTTGATAATTCTACCATCATAATTTGAATAACAGCAGTTTAAACAACTGTCACAATAAGCTACTTGAAAACAATACTTTTCCAGTTTACGTTTTAATGCCAGTGAACGAATATTATAAAATACATTGTAGCAGGTAACATATGAAAAATGGCCAATACTTTAATTTCCGGGATATTTGTTATCGGAATTTATGGGATACGGGATATTTGGTCAAAAAAATTACAGGGAAACGGGATATTAAGACCCCCCCTAATGAAGCCTCAGCAAGTTGTCATGGCGCTTACAAACTTAACTGAAGTTCCAAAGAAAACGTCACACGAAGAGCTGGCGTGTTTAACAGAATTTACCAGGGGAGTCCACACCCATTTGATAGTCCTTTTAGCGCTAAATGGTTTTGTGTCCATTACCGCATTTCTGGGGAATACTCTGATCCTAGTTGCCCTTCACAAGGAGACTTCACTTCATGCGCCGTCCAAACTTTTGTTCTGCAACTTAGCGACAACTGATCTTTGTGTTGGTCTCATTGTAGAACCTCTTTTTGCTACTTATCTTATATCTTCCCTGAAAGAACGATGGAATAAACGCCGCTACTCATTTTCTGTTTTCAATTTCACAGCCATTGTTTTGTGTGGTGTGTCTTTGTGTACACTCAACGCCTTATGACATTTGCATAACATTTTAGGGAGTCGGCATTGGCCGCTATTACAAAATTAAATGTTACATAATGGCAATTTTAAGACGCAAAGATCAAAAGCAGGGTGATTCTATGTATTTCAGGTCAATTGTACTTTGCTGTTGTCAAGTTTATACTGGGATAGTTTATATCATCAGCAAGGTTTCACACTCGTCTTCTATGTCGAATGCATAGAAATTTTATGTTCTCGGCTTACTTCATGTTTTTCTGGCTCTGATAACCATACCATGACGAAAACCTAAAGGAAGTTTATTCCTTGGGAGCACAATTTGAATTGAGCTTGCACATGTGCGACAGTAGATAAATCATTAGTTATTCGCTGAACTGCACATTAAAACTTCCTCTTTAGTTATGTAAAAGTGATAATGGGGCTAAAAACATCTTTCCTGTTGTCTCATCTCTTAGCATCTTTCTGTTAATTAATGTTTACAGGAACATTCTACTGTGAATAAATATTCTTGTGGCGATAGTCCATTAACGTTCTGTGGTATACGGACTTATAATAAATAGCGGATATTTGTAATAAATGGAATTTTTGAAAATGTATACATTTTCAAAGAACTTCCCCTGATCTTTCAATTTTTTTTAACTTCCTTTCAGATAAAACCAGATGTTTATCAAAAATTCATAAGATAAATTAAATTTTAATGCAGGTAGTCATTATAAATACTTAGAGCCACGATACAAACTGGCCTCGTTTTGCGCGACACTAACATGGCGTTAACAAACTTAACTGTAGATCCAAAGCAAACGTCATTCGATGAGATATCGTGTTCAACAGAATTTGCTACAGACATCCACAACCATTTGATATTCCTTTTAGTGCTGAGCGGTTTTGTTGCCATTACCGCATTTCTGGCGAATACTCTGATCCTAGTTGCCCTTCACAAGGAGTCTTCACTTCATGCGCCGTCCAAACTTTTGTTCCGCAACTTAGCTACAACTGATCTTTGTATGGGTTTCATTGCAAAACCTCTTTTTATTACTTATCTTATATCTATCCTGAAAGAACGATGGTATATTTGCCGCTACGTAGTTCAGGTTGTCAATACCACAGGCCCTATTTTGGCTGGCGTGTCTTTGTTTACACTGACTGCCATAAGCGTGGACAGGCTTCTTGCCCTGTTATTAGGATTCAGGTACAGACAAGTTGTAACTTTAAAGCGAGTATATCGAATTGTAGTTGCGTTTTGGGTTGTTTCCTCAGCCGGAGCGACAATGGCCTTTTTGAATCACCTTATAACCTCGTGGTATCACTGCCTTACTGTGGCACTTTGTGGAGTTATGTCAATCTTCTCTTACACGAAAATTTTCCTTACTCTTCGTCATCACCAGATTCACGCACAAGGTAACGTTAATCAAGGACAACCAAGCCAAACAGTTCAATTGAACATAGTGCGTTACAAAAGAACAGTGTCCAGCGCACTTTGGGTGCAGTTAGCATTAGTTGTTTGTTATCTGCCATTTGTTATCGTAGAGATTTTGCGCCTTGAGAAGGGAGTGTCGTCATTCCTTTTAGTCGCTAGGTTTTACTCAGGAACTTTGGTTGCCATAAACTCGTCATTGAATCCGATTCTTTACTGTTGGAAGATCAGAGAAGTTAGACGAGCAGTAAAGGACACAGTCAGGGAACTTTTCTGTTGATCGAGTTAATTCTTACAATAATGTCTGACTTTTTAACGGTTCTGTGAAGCGTGGTAAAATTTAAAGTTAAAGTATCGCGCTTTTTCTATAGAACTTTGTGAGTTTTGTATAATAGTAGAATACTGCCTTTTTAACGGACGTAAGATAAAAAATTGTATTCGTATAAAATTGTTATAACTCAGCGAGTGGAAGTGGAAAACTATCTACAAGTATCATCTAAACAAACGAGCTACTTTGACGAAGGAAGTCGACAGAAGGTTGAGAAGTGTTAAGCCAACCACAAGAAAAAATCCAAGCAAGATTGGCTATCGGCTAGTTCCAAAAATTCGAGACAGCAAAGTTAGTACACCATTCTACAGTCCAGGGATGCAGACAGAATTTAACATAATGAATTAAAATTGTGAGGTTTTCATTTTTGCTTTGTCAAAGCAAATCCATCTCTTAATTATTAGAGGAAAAAAGGCATTTTATTTTAATTTTACGACTTTTAAACAAAAGGTTAACAGTTAACAGCCATTGGCTTGTTATTTTTTTTTTACATTAAACTAGTTATGAATAACTTCCTCGATGATCTCTTTTCTTTAAATTTGTTCAGTTCAGTCTACGTTCCGTTCGATCTGCTGCAAATACAAAGGAAAGAAAGAGCCAACGAAGAGAGCGAAGGAAAATGAGTAAAACAGGAAAAAACCAAAACTGGAAAAGAAAATTGAAAAGAAAAGGCACCATAATTTTGTTTGGGGCATGGGTAAGCGTTACTTAGCAACCAAATTACTTGAACACGTGACCATATTTCGTATGCCACAGCTGTTCACGTGCTCCATCAGAAGCGGTAAATTTACAGTCGGTATTTATGAACCAATTTATGCGAAAAATTCAATCTGGCAAAAATAAATCAAGAAGAACTTTCCAGAGTTTTAATTAAACTTTAAAAGATTTATAAATGTACAGATAGACTCACAGGAAGCGAAAGTCAGCTTAGGATCAATTAGGACTAATTTCCATGATAAAAAAGGAGATTTTCAGGCTGGAGTGATACGAAGACGTGGAAGCGTTTAGTTATTTATTTATTGCATGCATTAACGACTGTTAAAACACTTGCTTGAGATCACGCGTTCAGCCAAATAATTGTGTTGCAAGTCATGTTGGTACCACATTTTATGTAATTAACTAGCTTTTTAAAACTCCCAGAGAAAAATATGAATGTGTTAATTAAATAAGCATATCTCACAGTTGACAGTTGACATTCAGGGGCCGTGGTCAGTTGTTTCCGTTTGATGAAACTGATGATGTTTTTCTATAATTTGTTTTTAGTCTCTTGGTTGGACACTGACATACGACAAATGCAAACAAAGCCACGAAAAAAAATAAAATAACTACAAGTGCTTAACTGTCAATTTCAGGAAAAACGAAACATGGGCCAATGTAGGCTAAGAGCCATGTCTCGTTAAACTACATAGAGCCGAATGCAACGTAGCCTGGTTACCAGTCTTTGCACTGTCTCGAAGAGGAAAAAAGGACTGAGAACAAGATTGGTGACAAAGTGAAAACACCTGTAATAGGGATAAACTTGTGACGTACTAAAGAGCATGCGTTCACCTGTAACTTGTGTTGCTTGTCAAATTTTAGCATCATGGCCTTTTGTAATTAGCTGGCGGCACAAAACTCCAATTAGAAATATGAAATATATAATGTGTTGTGTCTTTGAATTGTTTTTGGATTAATATGAATTAAAGGAAGACGACAATTTTTTTCAGCTCGCGTGGGTCCACAACTTCCTTCAATCAAAGAAGTATGACCTTAATGTTTGTCACAGTAACACGAGTTTAAAATTATTATGAAATCGTTCTTCTTCCCGCAAAAAGAAAGCGAATTTAAAACAAACAGAGAAACAGAAAAAAAAATCCCTTTCTCTGTCTACCCTCTACCCTCAACTGTTTTCCACCATATTTAATTAAATGTTAGAGAATGACAATTTTAAGACGCAAAGCGCAAACCCAGGCGATGTTTTATGTGCCAGGTCAGTGGTGCTATTCTATTATAATAAGTTTGTGGTGTTGTTGTTGTTCGAAATTAAGTTTATACTAAGGTCCTTTACTGAATGAGATCTCTGTTGTGTTCATTCCTGACAGGAATTGCTTTGGCGCACCGGCCACTACAAGTTAATTTGCATTCTTAAGTGGTTGAATAAAACTCCCACTAAAGACTATGAAAAACGTTGACTGACTAAATAAACTGATCAAACATCATCTTAGAGGTTTTACCTTTTCTCTCACGACATACAAATTTTTAGTTCTCTGATTTTCGTTTTACTCCCATATCATGCTAAAAAAAGAAAGGAAGTGTATTCCTTGGAAGAACAATATTCAGTAAGACTGCACAGCTGCGACTGTAGTTAAAAGATTATTCGCTGAACTGAAATTGGAACTTCCTCTTTAATGATGTGACTGTCAAGGCTGAACCCAAGTCTCCTTTTCTGTCATCTTCTCGCATATTCCTGTTATCTACCGTTCATAGAAACATCTCTATTGTCAATGAATATTCTTGGGGCGTTAGGGGCAGTAAGGTTGCGTGGTATAAAGACTTACAAAACAGATTTTTTCACTGAATTGTAATTTTTGAAAATTATTACATTTTAAGCGAACTTATCCTGATCTTTTAGATTTCTTCTCAGCTTCCTTTCTGATAAACCCAGGAGCTCAAAAAATTCATAAGATAAATTAAAGTTCACGGAAAAAATAAACGCGGATCAATGCAGTCCAAGATTATTTCCTCGTTTAACTACATATAGCCGAATGAGATGTATTGGCAAGGTAGCCTGGTTACCAGGACCTTTGAACTGTCGCGAAGAGAAAAAAGGACTGGGAACAAGGTTGGTGACAGGGTGAAAACATCTGTAATAGGGGGAAAATTATGAGGCGCTTAAGAGCATGCACTCACCTGAAAACTTGTGTTGCTTGTCAAAATAAAGCAATTCATGGCCTCTTGTAATTAGCTGCGGGCAAAAAACTCCCATTAAAAATATGAAATATAGTGACTTGCGACTTGTTTTTCAACAGTTTTTTTGGGGGGATGAATGTACATTAAGGGAAGAGTACAATATTTTTCAGGTTGCGTGGGTCTAAAACTTGCTTCAATCAAAGAAGTATGATCATAATATTTGTCACAGTAACATGAGTTTAAAATTATTTTATACGTAGTATATGAAATCAATCTTCCCGCAAAAAGGAAGCGAATTTAAAACAAACAGAGAAACAGAAAAAACACCCCTGACTCTGTCTGCCCTCTACCGTTTGCCGCCATATTTAAATAAATGTTAGAGAATGACGAATTTAAGACGGAAAGCGCAAACCCAGGCGACGTTTTATGTGCCAGGTGAATCGTGCTTTTCTATGGTGATCAGTTTTTGGCGTTGTTGTTCGACATTAAGTTTATACTAAGGTCCTTTACTGAATGAAATCTCTGTTGTGTTCATTACTGACAGGAATTTCTTTGGCGCACCGGCCACTACAACCCGACCCGAAAGAGGAAAGTGGGGCGACCTAAAAACACGTGGAGGAGGACAGTCGAAAGAGAGTGCAGACAAGAAGGGTGGACCAGCTGGGCTGAAGCCAGGACTGCAGCAAAAGACAGGACTGGTTGGAAAACGAAAGTTGCAGCCTTATGCGCCTCATGGCGCGGAGAGAACTAACTAACCGGCCACTACAAATTAATTTGCATTCGCAAGTGGTTGAATAAAACTCCCACTAAAGACTATGAAAAACGTTGACTAACTCAATAAATTGTTCAAACATCATCATAGAGGTTTGGTTTTGTTTTATATCTGTACGACATACAAATGTTCTATTTTCTTTTTTTCTTATACTCCCATACCATGAACAAAAATGAAAGATAGTTTATTCCTTGGCAGCCCATTTTTCACTAAGTTGGCACAGGTGCGACAGTAGACAAAACATTATTCGCTGATTTGTAAATTGAATCTTCCTCTTTAGTTATGTAACAAAGAGGCTTAAACGACTCTCCTGTTTTGTCATCTTCTCGCATCTTCCTGTCAATTACCTTTTACAGAAAGATGTCTATAGTGGATGAATATATTCTGGAGCGTAAGGTGCATTAAGATTGAGTGGTGGAAGGAGTTTTAGCAAATAGATTTTTCTCGTGGATTGTGAGTTTTTTAAAAGTTAATGCATTTTTAATGATAATATCATTATCTTTCTATTTTCCACTTAGCTTCCTTTCTGATAAAACCAGATGCTTCTTAAAAACTTCATATAAACACTTACACAAAGCAACGATTCAAATTTAGCTCATTTTGCACGGCAGCAACATGACGATCACAAACTTAACTGGAGATCCAAAGCAAACCTCATTCGAAGACCAGGCGTGTTCAACAGATTTTACTGGAGAAGTCCATAACCATTTGATAGTCCTTTTAGCGCTAAATGGTTTTGTGGCCATTACCGCATTTCTGGGAAATACTCCGATCTTAGTTGCTCTTCACAAGGAGACTTCACTTCATGCGCCGTCCAAACTCTTGTTCGCGACAACTGATCTTTGTGTTGGTATCATTGTAGAACCTCTTTTTGTTACTTATCTTATATCTACCCTGAAAAAACGATGGAATTTTTCTCCTACGTATTTGCTGTTTTCAATATCACAGGCCATATTTTGTCTGCAGTATCTTTGTTTACACTAACTGTAATAAGCGTGGACAGGCTTTTCGCCCTGTTATTAGGACTCAGCTACAGACAAGTTGTAACTTTAAAGCGAATATATCGCATTGTAGTTGTGTTTTGGGTTCTCTCCACTGCCGGAGCAACAATGTTACTTTGGAATGAACGTATAACCTCGTGGTCTGACTGCGTTGCTGTAGCACTTTGTGAAGTCACGTCAATCTTCTCTTACACGAAAATTTTAATTACTCTCCGTCATAACCAGATTCGCGCAAAAGGTAACGTTAATCAAGGACAACCAAGCCAAACAGTTCAATTGAACATAGCGCGTTACAAAAGAACAGTGTCTAGCGCACTTTGGGTGCAGGTAGCGTTAGTTGTTTGTTATCTGCCATTTGCTATCGAGGAGGTTTTGCGCCTTCAGAGAGGAGTCATTGAACCCGATTCTTTTCTGTTGGAAGATCAGAGAAGTGAGAGAAGCAGTAAAGGACACACTCAGTGGATTTTTTTGTTGATAGAATTAATTCTTACAATATTGTCTGGAAGCACAGTAAAATATAATGTTGAGTAACCATTCCTTTTCAATAGTACTTTGTGAGTTTTGTATAATAGTAGAATGCTGCCTTTGTAACGGAAGTAGGATAAAAAGCTGTATTTGTCTAAAATCCTTATAACTTATCGATTGGAAAGGAAAAGTTATTTGTAGGTATTAACTGTCATCTAAGGAATTCGACAGAGCGTTGAGAAGGCTTAAATTAAGTCAACTAGAAGATAAAAAAATTAAGATGGGCTACTAGTTTGCTCACAAAATTTGGGACAAAGAACGTTCGTACACCATTCTACAAATCGAGCAACGCTGGCAGAATTTAACTTAAGATCGTGAGGTTTTCGTTGTCACTTTGTCAAACAAATCCATGACTTAAATATTAGATTAAAATAAAGAAGTCATTTTTATTTTAAATTTACGACTTCCGCGTTAAACAAGAGCAAAATAGTTGACAGTCCTGTGGCTAGTTGTTTCGGACATTAAAGCAATAATTAAAGAAAATTGGACAGAAAAAAGGCTATAATTAGGTCAGCACGTGATCATATCTCATATGCCACCACTGTTCACGTGCTCGATCATCAGCGGTCAAATTACAGTCGATCGTCGTCATACACGAATTTATGGGAAGAATTCAGATTAACAAAAAAGGAATAAAGACGAAATGTCCAGAGTTTCAAACACACTTTGAAAAATCTATAAGTCCATTAGATTCACAGCAAGCGAATGTACAGTTTAGGATCAAATGTAGACCAATTTCCACGAAAAAAATGCTTAAATAATACGAAGATAACGAAGCGTTTAGTTATTAATTTCTTGCATGCGTTAAGAAATATTTGAATACTTGCTTGAGAGGACGCTTTCACCCAAATAATTATGTTCCTAGTCACGTTTATACTACATTTTTAATTACCTGGCTTTTCAAAACTCCTAGTGATAAATATGAATGTTTTAATTAATTTGTTTTTGCCGCAATAAGCATATCTCACAGTTGACAGTTGACATTCAGGAGGCGTGGTTACTTATTTCTGTTTGATGGTGTTTTTCTATAATTTGTTTTCTGTCTCTTGGTTGGACACTGACATACGGCAAATGTAAACAAAGCGAGGAAAAAACAAATAAAATAAATGCAAGTACTTAAGGTGGCTTACTACAGTTTTTGTACTGTGCGAGTCTTTGATATGCGCGCGCGCTGCCCAAAGTACGCCAAAAGCCAACCTCGTTCCCAGGGTCTCTCTTCTTCCCGCCCCAGCGAGAGAGAGAGAGAGAGAGAGAGAGAGAGAGAGAGAGAGAGAGAGAGAGAGAGAGAGAGAGAGAGAGAGAGAGAGAGAGACACACACACACACACACCCTGGTTGGAGCTGGTCACGTGCCACCCAAAATCTGGGTGCTTGACACAATTTGTCGTTAGGGAGGGGTAGTAGGGTATGCAGTTGTCGCTTTCTCAGAAGGACGGAGAAGCCAGCTACGAACTTTACGACAACAAGCGGTTTTACAACCAAGCATTTCTACATCACACGCTCACTTGAGACCTGGAAGAGGTTCACGTTTCTTCCACTCAGGTAGAGTGTTGTTAATCCAAAAGAATTATTTTAAAAACAGTCGTAACGTTTCGGGACGCCAGAGAGAAACCGACAGACGTTGGGGGAAGCTTGAGTCAAAACCTAAACAGGCATGGTGTCGCTGGCTTTACGCCTTTTAACAGAGCTCCAAATGAGGTGAAATGGGAAAGAAGGTTAATTTTAGTATTGCCGAATGGAACACCAAGAATTTTTGGCACTAGAATGTAAGCAGGCGAAGTGTTCAGAAATACCAACGGACTGAAGCAAGCCGCGTGTGAATATAATTCAAAGGTACTTTTCATCTTAGTTTATTCCCTACGTTCTTGACTTTAAACCGTAGTTAAACGAGAAATATTGAGATCAGAGCGCTGATTGTGATCGAAAACAATGTATTTACAGTGTATTTAATCACAGGAAATCGGTGACCAAATAAATATTCAATATTGTGCTTCGCGAATTACATGTAAATAAACAGATTACTATTAACAAGAAGAATGTATTGGTATTTTCTTGTGAGTGATGAATTATAATGCTGTTACTGAAAGAATTTTTTATGAACTACATTTCATTTTATAGAGCAAAAGATGTACTTATTACCGCAGTTTAAGCTTGAATAAATGCTATTTCTGGTAGAATTCATGGAATCAGTTCCAACTAGTGTAGATACATTACTCCGGTTCAAGTTGTAGAATTTATGATAAACGTCTGCTTCATTGACCGTTTGAAATTCCCTAGATTGTACTTAATATACGATTTTTGCAGACTGCATGAAACTGCGCCAAATCTCTCGCATTTCGCTTGCTTAAATCGCACCCGCTTGAAAATCTCTGATCGGCTCTTTGTGAATAACATAATTGAGCGAGTGTACCCCTACTGGGGAGAAGTTTGTCGTGTGCTGTCACGTGACCAGCTCCAACCAGGGTCTCTCTCTCTCTCTCTCGCTGGGGTGGGAAGAAGAGAGACCCTGGGAATGAGGCTGGCCAAAAGCATCACGTGTGAGGAAAATCACGCAAGCTTGCTGAGGAAATCCCGCGAGCACAAGAACAAAATGGCTGCTCTCGGAAAAATTTCCTAGTTTTCCAGGTGGGTTTCAGAGGTGTGTTTACAGAAGCTAGATCGTGTTTGGGCTTAATAATTGAAAACACGTGTTGTCTAATGGTTGCCGTTCCTTAACAGCCTTAAAGCCTTTGCAGAGTTGTGATTTTGCGCCAAATGTTTGAACACGAAGGCAGCATGCACTCACCAGTTGGAGCGCGCGCGCGCTGAAACTCGGGTTTTCCCAGAACAAGCATGCAATAACTATTTTTTTCTCGCTTAATTTCTCCAAATCTGGCCGTACAACCTATGTTCAAATTTTTGCTGTTGACAGAAAACACTAAAACGGAAATGTGAACATTTTTTAAAGAAAATCTGTCAGAACTTTTTTTTAGGAATTTTCAAATAAGGCAAAATTTCCCAATTTTGTCATTTGCCAAATTTCTCCCTGACAAAATTTCGTGTTCTTCCCTGTAAATACTTATTTTTGTCCACTTTCCAAATCCTGAAATTTTGAAGTGGGGTCATACGGCTAGATTTAGAGCCAGACAACTCTAAAAGGTGTAGTTTCCAGGCCCCCACTAAGAATCATTCTTTTGTATTTAACACTTTTTGAGCATTCCAAATTTAATTTCTGACTCAAAATTATCTCTATTGTATTTACTGTACTAGAAAAAATGTTCAAGAAAATTCCTGTTGGCGTTTTTCTTAAATTTGATTTAAGGCCTTCTTTCACTCCAGAAAACTGTAGTAAGCCACCTTAAGTGTCAGTTTTCAGGAAAAAAGAAACGTGGATCAATGCAGCCAAAGAGCCATGTCTCGTTAAACCACAGATAGACGAATAAAATTTAGCCTGGTTGCCAGTCTTCGCACTGTCTCGAATATAATGTTTGTACTGTCACAGTGACATGATTGGCTATGATTATATGAGTAGTACATGAAAACGTTGTTTCCTGAACTGGAAATTAAACTTCTCTTTTAGTTATAAAGTGATAATTTGTTTGAGCCCACCACGCTGCTTTGTTATATTTTGTGACCAGCGTTTATCGACTCTCCGTGCCTCATATTAACTCTATATCAATATTATTATGCATTAAGTTGTCATATTATGGACTTAACGACAAGGATTGTCTGTTGAATTAAATAACTCATTCGAATGTTTTATAATTTTTTTTACGGTTGTTTTCTGATAAAATCCATTGCTTTAACCAAAATTCATAACATGGATTCAGTAAAATTTGACAAAGTTAATTGACTTCAGACGTCAATAAACTACGCCACAGTTTAAGCTCTTTTGCCGAGCACTACCGTAACATGGCGACAGCATACTCTTGCAGAAGACGTCGAAGGAATGTTCTAACTTTTTAACGCACGTGCGGAGCTTTGTTTCGCTCATGAAACATTTTGCTTTTTAACGTCGTCGTTATCGTCGCCGTCGTGTACCGCAATATTGAAAAACGTTTATCAGTTAGATGACATTTGAATAATATGTTATTGAGTCGGCATTTGCCGCCATACTTAATTAAATGTTAGAGAACGGTAATTTTAAGACGCAAAGATCAAACGCAGGGTTATTACTTATGTGGCAGCTCAATTGTGCTTTTCTGTTGTCAAGTTTATACTGGGATCGTTTACATCATAAGAAAGGTTTAACATTCGTCTTCTATGTCGAATGCATACAAATTTTGTGTTCTCTTATTTCATGTTTGTGTAACTCTGATAACCATACTATGTTAAAAAAAGAAAGGTAGTTTATTCCTTGGGAGCACAATTTGAAATAAGCTTGCACAGGTGCGAAAGTAGATAAAAAATTATTCGCTGAACTGCAAATTGGAACTTCCTCTTTAGTTATTTAAGAGTGATAATGTGGTTTAAACAACTCTCCTGTTGTGTTTCTTCCCGCGTCTTCCTGTTAATTACCGTTAGAAACATATCTTCAATGAATGAATACTCTTCTGGCCTTAGGTACCTTATGGTTCCGTGGTATACGGACTTACAAGAAATATATTTTTCTACTGAACTGTTTTTTTTTTTTTTTTTTTTAATTAATACATTTTCAATGATCTTATCCTTATTTTTCAAACTTTTACTCAGCTTCCTTTCCGAAAAAAACCTGGTGCTTCATACTGACAAAAATTAATAAGACAGATTAAAGTTTAATGAGCTCAGTCTCTATAAAGACTTAAACAAAGCGACGATAAAGGTTAGCTCGTTTTGCCCGGGAGTAGCATGGCCTTAATGAACATAACTGGAGATCCAAAGCAAACCTCATTCGAAGAGCTGGCGTGTTCAACAGAATTTACCAGTGGAGTCCACAACCATTTGATAGTCCTTTTAGTGTTAAATGGTTTTGTGGCCATTACCGCATTTCTGGGGAATACTCTGATCCCAGTTGCCCTTCACAAGGTGACTTCACTTCATCCGCCGTCCGAACTCTTGTTCCGCAACTTAACGACAACTGATCTTTGTGTTGGTCTCATTGAAGAACCTCTTTCTGTTACTTATCTTATATCCATCCTGAAAGAACGATGGGGTTTTTGCCGCTACGCCTTTGCTATTACCAATATCACAGGTCATATTTTAAGTGGTGTGTCTTTGTTTTTACTGACCGCCATAAGCATGGACAGGCTTCTCGCCCTGTTATTAGGACTCAGATACAGACAAGTTGTAACTTTAAAGCGAATATATCGCATTGTAGCTGTTTTGGGGGTTTTCTCCACTGCCGGAAGGACAATGTTACTTGGAATGAACGTATAACCTCGTGGAATGACTGGGTTATTGTAGCAGTTCGTGTAGTCACGTCAATCTTCTCTTACACGCAAATTTTTCTTGCACTTTGATAACAAACAAAAAACGCTAACTGCACCCAGTTTTTGGTGGTTTTGTCCCCTCGAGGAGTGTTGTCAACAACTATTTTAGTTGCCGGGCTATTTGCAGGGACATCAATTCTCCTAAACTCGTCATTAAACCCAATTCGTTACTGCTGGAAGACCAAAGAAGTGAGGAAGCAGTTAAAGATACAATCAAATTCTTAGGCTTTTGGCGTGTTTAACACACACGTAAATGGCAAATAATAACAGTGAAATACCATGCATTTAATTGCCTGTTGGAAGATCAGTGAAGTGAGACTAGCAGTAAGTCGGTCGGAGAACTTTATTCTTATTCTTAGATATATCTACCTAAATTTTTTATAAAGGGTTTGCTCCAGTCATGTTTTTTTGAGTGTAGTGCAAATGGGTTTTGTGGTGTTTAAGAATTGTTTCGAGCTTAGCGTGCGTATATCGAGTTATGAATGCACGCGGGAAGTTTGAAGAGCACGAGAGAAGCGTACGAGTTGCTCGATGCGTAGCCAAAAGCAACTCTGGCTTCTTGAGTGCTCTCCAAACTTGCCAACTGCATCCACAACTCGATATACACACAGCTAAAAGCATAAACCAATTCTTTAATCTACAACATAGTGACAACAACGAAATGTGCGGAAAAGAGGTCTTGTTTGTGATTGATTACAAAATTTTTTCAATGTGCTTTACAAAAAAACAAAGGTTCTTATTGGTTTGTCACAAACACGCCACAATGGTATGGTTTAAACTAGAATGTTTCATCTGAAATTGTCAATGAAACTTTGCTTTTTTGTATTAGTTTAAAGTTAATGAAAAATGTTGACAAACGGGTTTCCAAGCCGACAGAATGTTTAAGTACTCAAATGTTCAAATGAAAGTTAAAGGTTTGAACTAGAGTTTCGATTCATCGCGATGCTACGTTGTGCACGGTACATTTGGAGAAGACTCGATTTCAAGACAAAAGTCTGGTAGTTCTTCACTATTTTCGTCCATTTCTGGGGAACATTGTAAAAACTAAGCGACAGAAACCTGTGTTTGTCTGATTTGCACACGTCATCTTATGGACACACGGCCGTGTACAGGTTGAGAAATGTACCAGGATGACGCCAATAGGAATTAGATATGGAAGCCACGCTCTATGCTTTAAATAAAATTGAACTTTGTTTTGCAAAGTTATTAAAAAAGTGAGTGTATCGAGCTTAACATTTACTAATAACATGATAAGTTGAAGAGTTAAACTGTTCACGTCTGCTCTAATATTCTATTCGCATGAAATCAGTAAATAAATTATGATATTCTGGATAAGTGACGTCCTGTGGAGGCCTTTTAAAGTTGATAACCATGACTGACGTTTGGACAACCTGAACGGAAGTTGTCGTCAGTGTCAATGCCTCGTTTGAAAAGCTTCGCTTACCAACGTCGATATTGATGATATTGATTATTTCGAATATTTCGATACATAACATTTCACAGGCAAGACGAAAAGTGATATTTTGTGCAGCACGAATATACTAATTACGAATAACAGTGAATTATCTCTCCAGTTCCTCTATGATTTTATTTTCTGCCACCTGGTTAAACCATTGGTTGAGTACCAGATTGTGGAGTGCTAAGTCTCAACCTATTCTCTTACAATTTTTTCTTTTTCTTTTTTTTTCTCTTCACTTAGGATCTCTACTTAAATACCTACTTAAAACCAAACATTCTATTTTGTAAGAAATTCAACGTTTTAACATATTTTTTTAAACAGCCTTTTTACAAGTGGATCTCTACCAAAAAGGTAAAATAAACCCAAGCACTCAACTTTACAAAACTGTTTCTTTCTTTTTTTTTAATTTTAGTGGGGTTTTTTTAGGTATCGCTCTAGTATTATTATGCATAGAGTTCCACGAAGATATTGCTTTTTTAAATGTAGCCTTGACGTTTTAGACGTCACCTCTTCCTCTTCTCATAAAACTGTTTGATTCATGTAAAATTCTTCAAATGGGATGTTTTTAAGAAAGAGTTGTAAACATATTTGCACTGACGATCGAGGAAAATTTAAAATAACATAAAACTTCTGAAAAGAAAAGTAATTTTTCGTCATTTTAAAAAGGGACCTTACATTCCAGAAAAACTACCCTGTAAAAAATTGGTTAGTTCGTAATCGGCGAGTCAACACTTCAAGAAAAATATTATATTGCAAAACAGCAAATCAGCAAAAGTTTTGTCAACAAAATCACATGAATACTCGCCTTAAATTTTGATGAACTTCCAACGTTTTGTCTCGGAGTAGAATGATTTGATGACCATAATTAACTGTGGATTCCGGAAATAAGAATAGGATAGGAAAAAGCTGGACCGGACACGCGAGTGCAATTAGCCAATCAAATTCAAGGAGTTTGGATTCCCGCCCGCTGAGATGCTTCAGAAAAAAATATACATATATAAATGTAATATTTCTGCTTTTCTCTCATGGAAAAGTTATTAATCTTTCCCTCACCTTGTTTGCTGTATTGTTTTTAATAAAGTCATAGGCTTGTCATATTAAATACATACAAGGAATAAATAGAACATTACTCCCTGTCAAACAGATCACACATGTGGATGAATCCAAATCGTATTTTTAAATGTTAATTTTTTTAACACCTTTATGTTTTTAATTACACTGAGAAATTTTATTTAATAATCGAAGCTGAACAGCAGAAGGTTACTTTATTTATTGACCGGTAAAACGCTACACAAAAAATTTATTTTTCCTTCCCATTGTGTGTATAGGTGTGACAGAAGATAAGCATTATTTGCTTGGACGCGAATTGAAAGTTCCCCTTGAGCTATAAAGCCTTGCTGTTTTATATCCGTTTTTTCAATTAAGCTTTAAGATGCAAGCAAACTGTAGACCAGTGGTTCCATTGTGTTAAGTGTGCCAAATGATGTTTCCACTCATGTCATTTTCTAAGAAAAATGGCTTTGCTGTCGAATTGTTAGTTTTCAATTAAAAATTCTAAGATTAAATTCAAACAACCTGGCATGATATTCAAAACTTCTTTTCGGCTACTGCAAATATAATTCGTAAGTTTGGCACATTTAATTTACCATGCTTGTGATGTAAATCACAAGAATTTGGCCACCAGCTCAGAAGGTTCGTTTTGAATTCAGCTTGACTCAATTACAATTCTCAGTAAAACATGGCGGTAACAAGCTTAACGGACAATGCAACGCAAAAGTCATTCGCCGAGCTGTATTGTTCAACAGAATCAACTGGACGATTATACAACCACCTGATAATGTTTTCAGTGATACACAGTTTTCTCGCCATTACTGCAATCATGGAGAACACCCTGATCCTACTTGCCTTTCACAGGGAGGCTTCGCTTCATCCACCGTCTAAGCTTTTGTTTCGCTGCTTAGCGATAACTGATCTTTGTGTTGGTCTCATTGTGGAACCTGTTTTTGTTACTTATTTTACATCTGTGTTGAACGAGCAGTGGGCCATTTGTCGCCACGCATTTGATACATTTCATATCACAGGCTACACTTTGGGCTGTGTGTCGTTATTTACTCTGACTGCAATAAGCGTGGACAGACTTCTCGCCCTGTTGTTAAGGCTCAGATACCGACAAGTTGTGACTTTGAAGCGAATCTATCTAACCGTCGCTCTTTCTTGGGTTGTGTCTACTATCGGTTCAATAGTGTATATTTGGAATAACCGTATTACCTTGTGGTTTGGCTTCATTGTTATAGCACTGTGTCTTGTCACCTCAATGTTCTCTTACACAAAGATTTTCCTTGCTCTTCGTCAAAACCAACTTCAAGCACATGGCCAAATTAATCAAGGGCAAACAAGCCAGATATCTGCAAGAAACATCACTCGATACAGAAAGACAGTGTCCAGTGCACTGTGGGTGCAGTTAATGCTCGTTTTTTGTTATACACCACATGGCATAGTGGAGATTTTGATCCTTCGAAGTGGGCTATCGCCATCACTTATTGTTGCTAGGACATATTCAGTGACATTCGTTTTTCTAAACTCGTCATTAAACCCAATCCTTTACTGTTGGAAGATCAGAGAAGTGAGGCAAGCAGTGAAAGATATAGTGAAAAACTTGTTTTGTTCATTGACTTAATTTTTCTCTCTGTTGATTGTTAAAGGCCCAGTTCAAACGTCGAACTTCACTTGTGCCCAACCTAAAGTAAATAACAAAAATTTATTGACTTTTTCTAATTTGCATTAGGTTTGACAGATGCAAACTTCAACGTAGTTTCTATGTCACAAGTTTATGCTCGTTGAATTAAACAATGGATGCCAAAAACCAAAATAAATAATACCATTACTCTAAAAAAGAACTTTATGTATTTGTGTGCTGGAATGATGGTACAAATACTAACAATTCGTTCAATAAGCAGTGTAAAGTAGCCGGCCAATTTAATATAATTTCTTTATAACTTGATGGGTGGAAAGAAAACTATTTACTTTGATTCTTGGTCTTCTGGTTTTACTGTGATTGTCTAAGAGTAAGGTTTATAGGCTTTTCTTTGTTTACAACTTATACATGCATTAGAGTTAAGAAAAGAAAGAAAACTGGCTAAAGTTAAATGCACTCTATACATTGAAAGAACTTAGCAAACTTAGTAATTCTTTGAGCACGATACGTTAAATAGCTTTTGAGAAATGAACTTTCAAAGTATCAATCAAGACTTTTCACAGAACCTATGGCCTGGTCCCAACTCTAGCCACCCAGCAATACATTCTTTGCAAATTTCACAGCCTTTGAAAGGTAATTTCTCCCAGAATTTTCAACGCCTCGCACTGATATTGATCCTCATTACCAAATTTGGCTTGCATAGTGGTCTCCGTTTGTTTGAAAAGTATTGTGCGATATATGCTAATAAGGCTTAGTGTAAACAATGACGTTAGGAATAACTCTCCTATGAGTAAAAGGCCCAATCACTGGAAGGAAGTCGAAAGTATTGGAAAAAGATGATTCGCAGGAAGAGTCTAGAAAAGAGGAGAAGTTTTGTTTCTATGCCATGTTCTCATTCGACATTCTTCCTGATCACGGCCAAGAATAGATTCAACTCTTTATTTATCATTAAAGCCAGACAGCTTTACGATGTTATTATTAATAGCAATTGGTAGGACGGCAGAAGATCTTAACAAAGCTTTGTAACGCTGTTAATAAAAGATTGTGGTTATACTTAACTGCCAAAGTGACTCTTTTTTTCAAAGAATCGCAACACTTCTGTATCATTGTATAATACTTGTAGGATGGTGTTTCTTTAAAGCAAAATTGGCAATCATGTGGCTACTTCAGTTTTTTTTTTTTTTTTTTTTTTGACATTTAGCAATTTATCATTCATAAAATTGTTCAGTAATGTGAGAAAGAAAAGCGGGACAAAGGTTCAGAAGTCACAGCTTGTTTGACTTTATGTAGTTACGTAATTTATATCAGTCCGTCAAATACCATTTGTACAATATTTCCTTGTGTCGACGTTTGCCGTCATATTCAATTAAATTTTAGAGAATGACAATTTTAAAACGGAAAGACCATAAACGAGCGATATTTATGTGCCATGTCAATTTTGTTTTCAAATTTATAATGGCATCGTTTACTGAATAAGCTCTGTTATGTCTTTTTACAAGTAGCTGACGGAAAGGTCTTTGGCGCACCGAGTTACTTTGCATCATTAGGTGGTTGAATAAAACTCCAATTAAAGACTGTGAAGAACGCTAACGTAAACATAGGAAACAAGGGATCGAACATGATTCTTTAAAATGTTCATCAACAAAGAGGTTTCACTTGCGTATTCTATCTCGAATGCATACAAATTTTCTTTTTTCTTTATTTTTTTGTTTCATGTTTTTTGTAGCTCTGATAACCATACCATTAACAAAAAAGAAAGGTAGTCTATTTCGTGGGAGCACAATTTTCAATACGTTTGCACAGCTGCGACAGAATTCAAAACATTACTCGCTGATTTGTAAATTGGATCTTCCTCTTTAGTTATGTATCAGAGATAAAGAAGCTTAAACAACTCTCCTGTTCCGTCATCTTCTCGCATCTTCCTATTAATTACCTTTTAAAGAAAGATGTCTATAGTGGATGAATATTCTTGAGCGTTAGGTGCATTAAGATTGAGTGGTGTAAGGACTTTTAGCAAAAATATTTTGCTAGTGGATTTTAAGTTTTTTAAAAGTTAATGCATTTTCAACGATATATCCTTATCTTTCAATTTTCTACTTAGCTTCCTTTGTGATAAAGCCAAGTGATTCTTTAAAAATTTATAAGATAGATTAAAGTTAAATGCAAGTAGTCGTTATAAAAGAAGTACACAAAACAACGATTCAAATTTAGCTCATTTTGCATGGCAGCAACATGGCGCTCACAAACGTAACTGGAGATCTAAAGAAAACGTCGTTCCAAGAGCTGGCGTGTTCAACAGAATTTACTACAGAAATCCACAACCATTTGATAGTCCTTTTAGTGCTGAGTGGTTTTGTGGCCATTACTGCATTTCTGGGGAATACTCTGATCCTAGTTGCTCTTCACAAGGAGACTTCACTTCACGCGCCGTCCAAACTCTTGTTCCGCAACTTAGCGACAACTGATCTTTGTGTTGGTCTCATTGCAGGACCTCTTTATGCTTCTTATCTTATATCTTCCCTGAGCGAACAACGGAATAGTTGCCGCTACGTACTTGCCATTTCCGCTTTCACAGGCAGAATTTTGTGTTCTGTGTCTTTGTTTACATTGGCTGCAATAAGCGTGGACAGACTTCTCGCCCTGCTATTAAGACTCAGATACAGACAAGTTGTAACTTTGAAGCGAATATATCGAATTGTAGCTGTTTTGTGGGTTCTCTCCACTGCCGGAGCGACAATGTTCTTTTTGAAAAAACCTATAGCCCCGTGGTATGCCTGCATTGTCGTAGCACTTTGTGTAGTCACGTCAATCTTCTCTTACACGAAAATTTTCCTTATTCTCCGTCATAACCAGCTTCACGCACAAGGTAACGTTAATCAAGGACAACCAAGCCAAACAGTTCAATTGAACATAGCGCGTTACAAAAAAACAGTGTCCAGCGCACTTTGGGTACAGTTAGCGTTAGTTGCTTGTTATCTTCCATCTGTTATCGTGGAGGTTTTGCGCCTTCACAAAGGAGTTAAGTCAGAGATTATGGTCGCTAGGAGTTATTCAGGAACTTTGGCTCTCCTTAACTCGTCATTGAACCCGATTCTTTACTGTTGGAAGATCAGAGAAGTGAGGCAAGCAGTAAAGGACACACTCCGTGGACTTTTTTGTTCATCGAGTTAAGGTGGCTAGAAGTAGTTTTCAGCATTTTTACTTAGTATTATTTGAAGGGTTAATAAAAACAGTTAAAGAAAGATAGCAACTTCACTTTGGCCTAGTTTAATTGCCATTTATAAGTTAATTGAAATTTGACATTGTGACGTCATCAGTTGTTACCATGGTAACATTACTAGGTGATACGCAAGACCTATTTTTGAGCTTCTGGTGCTGATAACTTTAAAATTTGTCCGGTGACCCCCAACTATTTTTACGTAATAGTGTTTTGTACTTAAAAAGGAAACTTTAAAGCAATTTTAAAAAAATTCTACGGAGCGAATTTTTTGATATTGCAATAAAACACGATTATTCAGTGCTGTAGAATCCGCTCCGTAGAATTTTTTCAAAATTGCCATACAGTTTTCTCTTCATGATTGGGCCGTATTAAAATAATAAAAAATGGGGGTCACCGGGCTCGTTCGCTTGTAAATATCGTCGCGAATTCAAACATTTTCCGCGCGATTCGCGCGCGATCCCACGCACTTAAAATCTAGACTTTTAAAGATCGACATCTGCTCATGCTCAATTTTGACAACCGCTGACTGTTATTCGCTGTGTACACGCTGTCGATATTTGTGTAAAATAACTGCCTCGAACGACGAATTCAGCCGACATTTGCTGACTTTGACATTTCTTACATTTGCATTGTAGTTTAAAACTCACCTTTTAGGATTTGCTCGTAATTTCTGATAAGATTATTTACTTTTCTGCGCCTGGATTCCGCGAAAATGCGAGCGAAATAGCTCACACGTGCTTATGACAGTGGTGAAAATGCAATGTCGTTGGATCGCTTGGATGATGAGTTTTTTTCACACAGAGTACTATTCTTCGTGGCTGTTTTCTTCAAAGTGTTTTACTATGGCCGCAAGGATTCTCTTGGTGCGAGTGACTCGCGGTTTCTTCGATTGTGATGTGGATGGCGCATGCGAGAGGATCGCAACTACTCCTTTTTTGCCAAACCTCGAGTAAACATTACGAAGATCATTGTAAGAAAGGCCTCTCCCAGCAATATTTTGAACCAACGCTTTTTTAACTGGGCCATTATCGTCGCTGGCGTTGAATAGCTTGTTGTTGAATGTGAGAAGGAGCTCGTGGCGGCGATCAAGGTACAACATGTTTTCAATCGCATGTGAAACGCTGGTGACACTGGAGCTTTTGATGATGTCTTCTGTGCTCAAGTTTAGCGGTGAGTCAAATAGAATTCTTCGCAGAGCCCGTACATCCTCTAATGCATCGTGTGCATCAAATTCTTCGTTGAAAAGGTGGATGTACAGACTCCGCTGGTTGGGTTTGCAGAAGCCACCATTTCCGAGTAGAAGCGCTGTGTGTTTGTCGTTGATTAGGCTCTTGACAAGATGCTGACTGACATTCATTTCGGTAAGATTATCTTGAAAGGTTCTGTCACTGTTTCGAAGCAGTATAGGCACATCAAATGTGGCTGAATTATGGCCAATTAAAACTAAAGTAGAATTAGAATCTTTATCTTGTAGTTGCTTTAGAAATGTAATAAAATCTTGAAGTGCATTTCCTGGGTTGACACTCACCACCGGACTGTTTGATTTACACAATGTCCTTTTTCCATTAATTGACTTGATAGTCAAATTGTTTACAAGTGAAGCCCCAGTGCTGATGTTACTTCTTGGTAGAATATAGTGTGAGAATTCATGCTTGCCATCTTCACTGGTGGCGGATATTTGACAAAGCTCAGCTGCTCTCCCGGTACATGTTGTCTCGGTGTCGAATACAATTAACTTGTGTTTTCTCATGGGGTCATATAGTAAGGAAACCTGGGTGGGTCGTGGTTTGTGAGGTGACACTAGTTGTTCATATCTTTTAAATTCAGTTAATGGTATCTTCTCCGACAGATCAATTGCAATTTGCGAGTCTGCACTTTTTGTGGTATCTAAATTCAAACCCACTGAAGATCCATATGTGGTTCCCTCATTACTTTCCTTTCTCAGTGTCTGTGAGGTTTTCTGTCTTGCTAGCTGACTACGCCTACTTTTGAATTCTTTTGTTGTTTTCCTCTGTTTGTTGTAAGCAACCCTTTTGTCCATTGCGGCAGCATGATCAATGTGGTGAAATCCAGGCTCGATGTTGAGATGTTCTAATGCTTTTGCAGTGTAACTATAACCAATGTTGGTTTGAGCTACTCCACATGTAACCCTGAAGTCATTGCTTTCACTGCCTCCGTAATAACGGGTCTTGGGATTTTTTGCACCTATCGTGCTGTTGAGGCTCTCATTGCTCTGCGAATTGGCACAAGGTGCAAGTTTGTTGACAACAATGTCAGTCGAGTACTCACTGAATAATTCAGTGAGTACCTTCTTCAGTGCCTCACCATGGAGATCTTTACAATTTGGTAGGTCTGTGTGCTTATAAGCAGTTGGATTCTGCTTATAACCACACCAAGAGACATTGCAAGAAGTATGTTCTCCAAATGCATGGGGGATGATGCATTGGAGGCCTTGTTTGAGTGATTTTGAATCCCCTGCATTTTGAGTTACACAGTAACTAAAACACTTCGTCAGGTAGTTTATGACCTTCGGACTCAGAGCTGAACAGTTGGATCCCTTGAAACGATCCTTTAAATTGTACAGTCTAGAGTTTAGGGATCTTTTAGCATGCACGATGTCAGACCATTTCTGAACACCATATGGTACTTTCTTGTTGATGTCCGCTAAGGTTGTGGAGTCGTCATCCCCAACATAGACAGAGTATTTAATACCAGATTGTGGAGCTTTGGTCCATAACTCGCAAGCAACATCTCTCTCCATACTCTTTGAAGATCCGCTGTGGTTCTTACGGCAGTCATGTTTGGTTTCTTTACCTGTCACTTTGTTGGCTGCACATGACCTACACATCTTGCATCGAGTAGAGTAACTAAGCACCTTTCCAGTTGCAAGGCCCATTGCAGCCCCATGACCAGTTGTGGAATTATGCCCCCTCCTCCGTTTCTGCCATCCCATGTCATATGATACTGCAATGCCTACAAGACCCTCAGTGGGCTCAACAGTGGATTGTTCTGCGATAGCTTTTTCTAATTCGAGGCTACATTCACAACTTTCTCTTGCCACTTCCTCCACTGCTTTTCCAATTTCCCTTTCTCGTGTTTTAAAAAGTACCATATTCATTGTTGGAATGTTCATTGTGGACAACAAATTACTCAAGTGTGTATGCCCAATCCCAGCATGCAGGGACCCCAATGCTGCCCTGGTGTTGACATCACTCACAAGAGGGCCACGGCTACCAGTCCTGTGTTGTGCTGACGATTTCACTTCATTTGTGCCACCACAAAAAGTACACTTTATGCTAAAAAAGCTAGACAATCCACTGCGTTTTTCCATAAGTATGTTTTGAAGGGATAATGGACCTGTGTGACCAATAAATAATATTAAAGACTCACCATGGTGGTCTTAGAGTACGAGCAGTCTCTTATTTTTGGTTGGGATAGTGGAGCGAGCAAGCCCGCACGCGGAAGTCGCCTGCTGCGGAAAGTCACCCACGTGAGGGTGGGTATTTTTATTTTTTTTCCTCGAGAGGGTGACTTTCCGTAGAAGGTGACTTACCTCGCTCACACTACTAATGCTCGCTCTACTATTTCAAAGAAAAATATTATTTGACCCTAATTCACCTGTCCCCCATTGTTTAAATTACTCACTTAATTACATCCATTTTGAAATCACTGGTGATCCTTGGAATCTGATTGGTCCAAAATGATGCAACTTATTCCCAAATTGCACCATTTCTTGCTCTAAATTGCATCCTTTCTTTAGCCCAACAAAATGGAAAGGAAGTAACACAAATAGAATATTAATATTGACAATGATACTCTGTGATTTCAAAATGGATGTAACTGTATTTATTTTTTGCTAGAAATGGATACCAGTAATTTGACAGAACTAAGTTATTACTAAAAAATCATTTTCTTGATTACAAATTTACAGTAATGGTAACAAAAGCAGGAACACAAGAGAACAGCTGTGGATACAAGCCAAACTTTTTTCACAGCAGTTTTCTGCTCTCCCAATCTTTGACTAGTGTTACCATATTCAAATTGAAGTGGCTTTCGCTCAACCGAATGCAAATTGAAATAGAATGATTTCACATAACCTGTGAAACAAGTTTATGTTCACTATGTTTTATATTGGTAATTGAACTGAGTGGAGTGCAATTTGGACTGAAATCATGCGCGTGATTTCAAAATCAAACGATTTTTTGGTTGCCATAAACTCGTCATTGAACCCGATTCTTTACTGTTGGAAGATCAGAGAAGTGAGACGAGCAGTAAAGGACACACTCAGGGGACTTTTTTGTTGTTCCAGTTAATTCTTACAATAATGCCTTACTATTTAATGCATCTATCAAAGCATGGTAAAATATAAAGCTAAAGTACCGCGCTTTTTCGATTGTACTCTGTGAGTTTTGTATAATAGTAAAATGTTGTTTTAAATAGACGGTAAGATAAACAATTGTGTTCGTCTAAAATCGTTATAACTCAGCGAGTGGAAGGCGAAAACTTCCTAAAGGTATCAATTGCATGCGTCATCCAAACAAACGAGCTACTTTGATGAAGGAAGTCGACAGAAGGTTGAGAAGTGTTCAACTAAGCCAACCACAAGAAAAAATCCAAGCAAGATTGGCTATCAGCTAGTTTCCGAAATTCGAGACAGCAATTTTAGTCCCCCATTCTACAATCCAGGGACGCAGACAGAATTTAACTTTTAATGAATTAAAATTGTGAGGTTTTCGTTTTTGCTTTGTCAAAGCAAATCCATCTCTTAATTATTAGAGGAAAAAAGGCATTTTATTTTAATTTTGCTGCTTTTAAAGGTGCACTGTCACGGAGATTTTGCTGTATTTTGACCAAAACTACTGAAATATTTAACGTAGAACATTTTCTCTAATATGAAATTGTTCGTAGAGCACCGGGAGGAAAATATTAACTGATTTATTCAATGAAGAACAAACTATAAACCTGTTTTCAGCAATTTCTCCAAAATACACAGGAAGAACTTGAAAAAATTGGCCGACTTAGCAACCAAATTACTTGAACACGTGATCATATTTTGTATGCCACAGCTGTTCACGTGCTCGATCAGAAGCGGCAAATTTACAGTCGATATTCATGCACCAATTTATGCGAAAAATTCAATCTGGCAAAAATTATCAAGAAGAACTTTCCAGAGTTTTAATCAAACTTTAAAAGATTTATAGATGTACAGGTAGACTCACAAGAAGCGAATGTCAGCTTAAGATCAATTATGACGAAGATAGAAGATACGAAGACGTGGAAGCGTTTAGTTATTTATTTATTGCATGCATTAACAACTGTTAAAACACTTGTTTGAGAGCACGCCTTCAGCCAAATAATTGTGTCACAAGTCATGTTGTTGCCTCATTTTTTGTAATTAACTGGCTTTTAAAAACTCCCAGAGAAAAATATGAAGGTGTTAAGAGCGGCTGACTGTAAGAATCGAGAACTGCATTTCAGCGACCACTTGGTCGAATTTCTGATATTTCGTCTGAAGATACCCTTGGATTAACTATTTTCGAAAATCATATTTTAAAGTTCCAAGGTATTTTATTTTTTGAGAAAATTGCAAGAGTTTGAAATGCGGCCTAGGTGCGGTCACGGGCCGATGAAAACCGCGAAGATTTAGGTCAAAGGACGAAGCCCCGTTCACGGTGTAAAATAACCCAATGAACTTGAAACTTTACACAAACCTAAACCAACCATCTCGCAAGAGAATTAATACAATAAACATTCCAAACTCGCTGGCTGCTTTCTAAAGCATGCAGATTTGTGTACGCTACTCAAAATGACCTTGAAACTAATGCTTATTTTCATTGAAATAAAAGTGTTTCTGGTATGTCATTTTCTCTAAATTAAATCTCATATATCGAAAGACGAAGAAAAGAACTTTATTTGTACCAATTTTGAAGCTCTGATTCAAACTCTTTCCCACTCAAGGAAGATCGAATATGCGTGCGATACTTGCGACTCGCAATTCACGTCACGAATTATGAGATCAGAACCGATTCACAAACACTTGACATCTGGAGCCCGTGAATGTTTCCAAACATCACGTATTGGGCCCTAAAACTAATCAGACGGACTGAAGACAGCCATTCAATGTTTCTCGATCCGAGATTTCTTTCCTACTCTGCTCTAAAATAATATAGTTATTCCGTTCAATTAGCCTACGAAGCATGTGCAACAAATTTGCATACCATTCTGACCATTTCGATGTCGCAGGAAAAAGTCGTGCAAATCATACTTTACAGCTCCTTTATCTTCTTAAATGAAGAAGTCGATCAGTAAAATGGAGAAAAGCGTGTGACTTTGTTCCTGTCGTGTTGTTTTGAGTGTTCGTGTTTAGCAGCGACGGCTCAAATCAATAAGCCAGTGTGGCACTGATCAACAGTAACTCGATATTCCCTTCGGTGATGTGGGTAACGCGCACGTGATCCTGGCCAGGCACTTGTTTGTGCGTTCAGGGCGCTTTCAGAAAAGTAGTGCTTGTGGGCCAAGCTACGACTACCCTGGTGATGATGACCTTGACGAGCTTAAAGACTGTTCAAGAGATCTGAGAGCCCACCTTTCCAGCCTTTGTTTTTTCCGCGAAAAAAATCGACGTTCAAGTATTAGTGTCAGTTTTTGTTTTTTTATTTACTTACAGTAATGCAGATCCCGGAACGTGGATTTTTTGCGAAAAAAGTCTATCCATAACCACCTTCCCCACAATTAATAATATAAAATTTGAGGGTATCAGAGTAGTCTGAGGGTATCAGAGTAGTGGATTCCCCACCGACCAACCCGACCTCCCCCACCCCCATCCCCTCTGGCGATAAGCGTCAATTGTGGTTATTGTTTACTTTCCCAAACCGGTTTTATCGTTGTTCCTGCCGGCTTCTTTCAATTTTCGAGAAGATAGGAATCTTGCCAGCCTTGGTCTGTCTGGTGATGGCCACGAAAACTAACTTATTGCTAGCGCAAGCGGGTGAGGGCCGTTACTACCTTATTGCTAGCACGTGCGGGTGAGGGCCGTATTTCGCCTATTCATTTTCCAATTTCAGATTTCATGCTATTATTTGTTTCACAGAGTTGAAAGAAACTGGCAGGAACAGCGAGAAAACGGTCTAGGAAAGTAAACAATAACCACAATATTATTGACGCTTGTAGTTAGGGGGAAGGAGGGAGGTCGGGTTGGTGGTCGGTAGGGAACTCACTACTATGCTCTCAAATATACAGATTTCATACTTTTAATTGTAAGGATGGCGGTTATGAATGTTTCTTTCTTTCTTTTTTTTTTTTTTTCGCGAAAAAATCGACGTTCCAGGGTATGTATAATTGAAGTTAAAAAACGAAATGACACTAATACTTGAATTTTTTTCGCGAAAAAAAAAATCAAAGCTGGCAAGATGGGCTCTCGCATCTGTTGTACAGTCTTTTAGCTTGACAAGGTTTTCATCACCAGGGTAGTCGTAGCTTGGCCCACAAGCAGTACTTTTCACTATTTACAGTTCCTAAAAGCGCCCTAGCTTGTACGCGCAGGATTCCATACCGAAATGCCTGGCCAGGATCACGTGCGCGTTACCCACATCAGCGAAGGGAATATCGAGTTACAGTTGATCAGTGCCACACTCGCTTATTGATTTGAGCCGTCGCTGCTAAACACGAACACTCAAAACAACACGACAGGAACAAAGTCACACGCTTTTCTCCATTTTACTGATCGACTTCTTCATTTAAGAAGATAAAGGAGCTGTAAAGTATGATTTGCACTACTTTTTCCTGCAATGGTCAGAATGGTATGCAAATTTGTTGCACATGCTTCGTAGGCTAATTGAACGGAATAACTATATTATTTTAGAGCAGAGTAGGAAAGAAATCTCGGATCGAAAAACATTGAATGGCTGTCTTCAGTCCGTCTGATTAGTTTTAGGGCCCAGTACGTGATGTTTGGAAACATTCACGGGCTCCAGATGTCAAGTGTTTGTGAATCGGTTCTGATCTCATAATTCGTGACGTGAATTGCGAGCCGCAAGTATCGCACGCATATTCGATCTTCCTTGAGTGGGAAAGAGTTTGAAACTTGGTACAAATAAAGTTCTTTTCTTCGTCTTTCGATATATGAGATTTAATTTAGAGAAAATGACATACCAGAAACACTTTTATTTCAATGAAAATAAGCATTAGTTTCAAGGTCATTTTGAGTAGCGTACACAAATCTGCATGCTTTAGAAAGCAGCCAGCGAATTTGGCATGTTTGTTGTATTAATTCTCTTGTGGGATAGTTGGTCTAGGTTTGTGTAAAGTTTCAAATTCATTGGGTTATTTTACACCGTGAACGGGGCTTCGTCCTTTGACCTAAATCTTCGCGGTTTTCATCGGCCCGTGACCGCACCTAGGCCGCATTTCAAACTCTTGCAATTTTCTCAAAAAATAAAATACCTTGGAACTTTAAAATATGATTTTCGAAAATAGTTAATCCAAGGGTATCTTCAGACGAAATATCAGAAATTCGACCAAGTGGTCGCTGAAATGCAGTTCTCGATTCTTACAGGCAGCCGCTCTTAATTAATTTGTCGCAATAAGCATATCTTACAGTTGACAGTTGACATTCAGGAGGCGTGGTCAGTTATTTCCGTTTGATGAAACTGATGATGGTTTTCAATAATTTGTTTTTAGTCTCTTGGTTGGACACTGACAAACGACAAATGTAAACAAAGCCAGGAAAAAAATAAAAGAAATACAAGTGCTTAAGTGTCAGTTTTCAGGAAAAAAGAAACGTGGGCCAATGTAGGCTAAGAGCCATGTCTCGTTAAACTACATATAGCCGAATGAACCGTAGCCTGGTTACCAGTCTTTGCACTGTCTCGAAGAGGAAAAAAGGACTGAGAACAAGATATTGGTGACAGAGTGAAAACACCTGTAATAGGGATAAACTAGTGAGCTACTTAAGAGCATGCTTTTACCTGTAAACTTTTGTTGCTAGTCAAATTATAGCATCATGGCGTTTTGTAACTAGCTGGTGGCACAAAACTCCAATTAGAAATATGAAATATATAATATATTGTGTCTTTGAATTGTTTTTTGGATGAATATGAATTAAAGGAAGACGACAATTTTTTTCAACTTGCGTGGGTCCACAACTTCCTTCAATCAAAGAAGTATGATCTTAATGTTTGTCACAGTAACACGAGTTTAAAATTATTATATATGTAGTATATGAAATCGTTCTTCCTGCAAAAAGAAAGCGAATTTAAAACAAACAGAGAAACAGAAAAAAAATCCCTTTCTCTGTCTACCCTCTACCCTCAACTGTTTTCCACCATATTTAATTAAATGTTAGAGAATGACAATTTTAAGACGCAAAGCGCAAACCCGGGCGATGTTTTATGTTCCAGGTCAGTCGTGCTATTCTATTATAATAAGTTTGTGGTGTTGTTGTTGTTCGAAATTAAGTTTATACTAAGGTCCTTTACTGAATGAGATCTCTGTTGTGTTCATTACTGACAGGAATTGCTTCGGCGCACCGGCCACTACAAGTTTAATTTGCATTCTTAAGTGGTTGAATAAAACTCCCACTAAAGACTATGAAAAACGCTGACTGACTAAATAAACTGATCAAACATAATCATAGAGGTTTTACCTTTTCCCTCACGACATACAAATTTTTAGTTCTCTGATTTTCGTTTTACTCCCATATCATGCTAAAAAAAGAAAGAAAGCGTATTCCTTGGAAGAACAATATTCAGTAAGACTGCACAGCTGCGACTGTAGTTAAAAGATTATTCGCTGAACTGAAATTGGAACTTCCTCTTTAATGATGTAACTGTCATAAGATTGAGATTGAGTGGTGGAAGTGCTTTTAGTTAATTTAGTTAATGCATTTTGAAAAAAATTGAAAACTTGTGTTGGTTGTCAAATTATATAAATTTATAGCGTTTTAAAATCAGCTTCCGGCACAAAACTCAATTTAAAAATATGAAATATATAATGAATTCTGTCTTCAAATTGTTTTTCAATATTTTTTTGGGATAAATATGTATTAAAGGAAGACGACAATTAATTTCACCTTGTGTGGGTTCAGAACTTGCTTCAATCAAAGAAGTATGATATAATGTCACACTAACATGATTTCGCTATGATGATATGAGTAGTGCATGAAATCGTTGTTCCGTGAACTACAAATTAAACTTCCCTTTTAGTTATGAAGTGATAATTTGTTTCAGCCCACCATGCTAGTTTGTTTTTCTGACGAGCGTTTATCTACTCTCCGCGGTGCATATTAACTGTAGATCAATATTTTTATGCATTAAGGCATCATATTATGGACTTAAGCACATAGATTGTCTGTTCAATTATAGTCTTTGGAAATAAATAAATAAATAAATAAATAAAGTTGCAAAGAACTTATCTGAACGTTTCATAATTTTTGTCGGTTGTTTTCTGATAAAACCCATTGCTTCAACTAAAGCTCATAACACGCATTCAGACACGGACTCTCCTGTTTTGTCATCTTCTTGCATCTTCCTGTTAATTACCTTTTACAGAAAGATGTCCACATTAGATAAATATTCTTAAGCGTTAGGTGCATTAAGATTGAGTGGTGGAAGTACTTTTAGTTAATTTAGTTAAAGCATTTTGAAAAAAATTGAAAACTTGTGTTGGTTGTCAAATTATATAAATTTACAGCGTTTTAAAATCAGCTTACGGCACAAAACTCAATTTAAAAATATGAAATATATAATGAATTCTGTCTTTAAATTGTTTTTCAATAATTGTTTGGGATGAATATGAATTAAAGGAAGACGACAATTAATTTCACCTTGTGTGGGTTCAGAACTTGCTTCAATCAGAGAAGTACAAACTACAAATTAAACTTCCCTTTTAGTTATGAAGTGATAATTTGTTTGAGCCCACCATGCTGGTTTGTTTTATTTTCTGACGAGCGTTTATCCACTCTCCGCGGGTCATATTAACTGTAGATCAATATTTTTATGCATTAACGTATCATATTATGGACTTAAGCACATAGATTGTCTGTTGAATTATAGTCTTTGGAAATAAATAAATAAAGTTGCAAAGAACTTATCTGAACGTTTCATAATTTTTGTCGGTTGTCTTCTGATAAAACCCACTGCTTCAACTAAAGCTCATTACACGGATTCAGTAAAATTTGACAAAGTTAATTGACTTTATTCGTCAATAAACTACGCCATAGCTTAAACTTTTTTCCCGAGCACTGCCATTACATGACGACATCATACTCTTGCAGAAGACTTCAAAGGAATGTTCGAACTAGCTTTTAATGCACGTTTGGAGCTTTTGTTTTTCTCATGAAAAATTTTGCTTTTTAACGTCCTCATTATCGTCGCCGTCGTGTTTTCGTAAGGTCCCTAACATGTCTGTTGATGTACGGCAAATGTAAACAAAGTGAGCTAAAGAGAAGTCAGAGAGTGACATTCCCGAAAATGAATTAAGATACAAAAAATGAAGCACAAACACAAACACAAAACACAGACCAAAACAAAAATTAAAGAAAACGCAGCCCGACTCAACCTGTATGAACAGGAACTTTCAGTTTTGTAATAATATAAATTGCAATAAACAATAATCTACATACGTAAATAGGAAATGTTATAACTGCACATTGGACGTTTCCGTTAAGCTCTCGTGGAGGTAAATATCATAACGGTAGTAAGAGGAAGCTTGCTCAAAAGGCTGTCATATTGCGACCCTTAATGTACCGCAATATTGAAAAACGTTTATCAGTTAGATGACATTTGAATAATATGTTATTGAGTCGGCATTTGCCGCCATACTTAATTAAATGTTAGAGAACGGTAATTTTAAGACGCAAAGATCAAACGCAGGGTTATTACTTATGTGGCAGCTCAATTGTGTATTTCTGTTGTCAAGTTTATACTGGGATCGTTTACATCATCAGAAAGGTTTAATATTCGTCTTCTATGTCGAATGCATACAAATTTTGTGTTCTCTTATTTCATGTTTGTGTAGCTCTGATAACCATACTATGTTGAAAAAAGAAAGGTAATTTATTCCTTGGGAGCACAATTTGAAATTAGCTTGCACAGGTGCGACGGTAGATAAAACATTATTCGCTGAACTGCAAATTGGAACTTCCTCTTTAATTATTTAAGAGTGATAATGTGGCTTAAACAACTCTCCTTTCGTGTTATCTTCCCGCATCTTCCTGTTAATTACCGTTTATAGAAACATATCTACAATGAATGAATGAATACTCTTCTGGCGTTAAGTACCTTATGGTTTCGTGGTATACAGACTTACAAGAAATAGATTTTTCTACTGCACTGTTTTTTTTAATTAATACATTTTCAACGATCTTATCCTTATTTTTCAAACTGCTACTTAGCTTCCTTTCCGAAAAAACCAGGTGCTTCATAATAACAAAAATTAATAAGACAGATTAAAGTTTAATGACCTCAGTCTCTATAAAGACTTAGGCAAAGCGACAATTAAGGTTACGGCTCGTTTTGCCCGGGAGTAACATGGCCTTAACGAACATAACTGGAGATCCAAAGCAAACCTCAATCGAAGAGCTGGCGTGTTCAACAGAATTCGCCAGAGGAGTCCACAACCATTTGATAGTCCTTTTAGTACTTAATGGTATGGGGGCCATTACCGCATTTCTGGGGAATACTCTGATCCTAGTTGCCCTTCACAAGGAGACTTCACTTCATCCGCCGTCCAAACTTTTGTTCCGCAACTTAGCGACAACTGATCTTTGTGTTGGTCACATTGTAGAACCTCTTTTGGTTACTTATCTTATATCCATCCTGAAAGAACGATGGGATATTTGCCGCTACGTATATGCTACATTCAATATCACAAGTCATATTTTGTGTTCAGTGTCTTTGCTTACACTGACCGCCATAAGCGTGGACAGACTTCTCGCCCTGTTATTAGGACTCAGATACAGACAAGTTGTAACTTTGAAGCGAATATATCGAATTGTAGCTGTTTTTTGGGTTGTCTCCTCTGCCGGAACGGCAACCTTATATTGGAATGAACGTATAACCTCGTTGTGTGCCGGCATACTTGTAGCACTTTGTGTAGTCACGTCAATCTTCTCTTACACGAAAATTTTCCATACTCTCCGTCATAACCAGATTCGCGCACAAGGTAACGTTAATCAAGGACAACCAAGCCAAACAGGTCAATTGAACATAGCGCGTTACAAAAGAACAGTGTCCAGCGCACTTTGGGTGCAGATAGCGTTAGTTGTTTGTTATCTTCCATTTGCTATCGTGCAGGTTTTGCGCCTTCAGAGAGGAGTGTCGCCATTCCTTTTAGTCGCTTGGCTTTATTCAGGAACTTTGGTTTACCTTAACTCGTCATTGAACCCGATTCTTTACTGTTGGAAAATCAGAGAAGTGAGACAACCAGTAAAGGACACACTCAGGGGACTTTTTTGTTGTTCGAGTTAATTCTTACAATAATGCCTTACTATTTAATGCATCTATTAAAGCATGGTAAAATATAAAGCTAAAATACCGCGCTTTTTCAATTGTACTCTGTGAGTATTGTATAATAGTAAAATGTTGTTTTAAATAGACGGTAAGATAAACAATTGTGTTCGTCTAAAATCGTTATAACTCAGCGAGTGGAAGGCGAAAACTACCTAAAGGTATCAATTGCATGTGTCATCCAAACAAACGAGTTACTTTGACGAACAAAGTCGACAGAAGGTTGAGAAGTGTTCAACTAAGCCAACCACAAGAAAAATCCAAGCAAGATCGGCTAATAGCTAGTTCCTAAAATTCGAGACAGCAAAGTTAGTGCACCATTCTACAGTCCAGGGATGCAGATAGAATTTAACTTTTAATGAATTAAAATTGTGAGGTTTTCGTTTTTGCTTTGTCAAAGTAAATCCATCTCTTAATTATTAGAGGGAAAAAAGGCATTTTAATTTTAATTTTACGACTGTTAAACAAAAGCTTAACAGTTAACAGTCATTGGCTAGTTGTTTGTGACATTAAACTAGTTATGAATAAAATTGCTTGATGATTTCTTTTCTTTAAATTTATTCAGTTTGATGATGTTTTTCTATTATTTGTTTGCAGTCTCTTGGTTGGACACTGACATACAACAAATGCAAACAAAGCGAGGAAAAAAGCAAATAAAATAAACACAAGTACTAAAGAGTCAGTTTTCGGGAAGAAATAAACGTAGCCCAATGCAGGCTAAGAGCCATGTCTCGTTAAACTACATATAGCCGAAGGCAACATAGCCTGGTTACCAGTCTTTGCACTGCTCGAAGAAGATAAAAAGACTGAGAACATTTTTGGTGACAGAGTGAAAACATCTGTAATAGGGATAAACTTATCACGCACTTAACAGCATGCGCACACCTGAAAACTTGTGTTGCTTGTCAGATTATATAAATTTATAGGGTTTTGTAATTAGCTGGCGGCACAAAACTCCTATTAAAAAAGTGAAATTTATAATAACTTGTGTCTTTAAATTGTTTTTCAATATTTTCTGGGATGGATATGAATTAAAAGAGGACGACAAATAATTTCAGGGTGCGTGGCTCCACAACTTGCTTCAATCAAAGAAGCGTGATTGTAATGTTTGTCACAGTAACATTCGTAGGTACGTAGATACGAAGTACATTAAATCGTTGTTCAGGCAAAATGAAAGCGTATTTAAAACAAGAAAGAAACATAAAAAGCACCTGACCCAGCCTACCCTCTACCGTTTGCCGCCATATGTAATTAAATGTTAGAGAATGACACATTTAAGACGCAAATCGCAAACCCAGGCGATGTTTTATGTGCCAGGTCAGTCGCGCTTTTCTATTGTGATAAGTTTGTGGTGTTGATGTTCGACATTAAGTTTATACTAAGGTCCTTTACTGAATGAGATCTCTGTTGTGTTCATTACTGACAGGAATTTCTTTGACGCACCGGCCATTACAAGTTAATTTGCATTCTTAAGTGGTTGAATAAAACTCCCACTAAAGACTATGAAAAACGTTGACTGACTCAATAAACTGTTCAAACGTCATCATAGAGGTTTTACTTTTTCTCTCACGACATACATAGGACATTAAAGTTGCGTAGTATAAACACTTACTAAACAGATTTTTTGACTGAATTGTAATTTTTGAAAATTAATACATTTTCAGTGAACTTTGCCTGCATGATCTTTCAAATTTCTTCTCAGCTTCCTTTCTGTTAAATCCAGGTGCTCAAAAAATTCATAAGATAAATTAAAGTTTAATACAAGTAGTCATTATAAATACTCAGGCTTAGCATCGATACAAATTCAGCACGTTTTGCACGGCAGCAACATGGCGTTGGCAAACTTAACTAAAGTTCCAAAGCAAACATCATACGAAGAGCTGGCTTGTGCAACAGAATTTACTACAGGAGTTCACAACCATTTGATAGTCATTTCAGTGCTAAACGGATTTGTCGCCATTACCGCATTTCTGGGGAATACTCTGATCTTAGTTGCCCTTCACAAGGACACTTCACTTCATGCGCCGTCCAAATTCTTGTTCCGCAACTTAGCGACAACTGATCTTTGTGTTGGTCTCATTGTAGAACCTTTTGGTCTTACCTATTTTATATTGTTACTGAAAGAACGATGGGATATTTGCCGCTACGTATTTGCGACTTTCAATATCACAAGTCATATTTTGTGTACAGTGTCTTTGTTTACACTGACCGCCATAAGCGTGGACAGACCTCTCGCCCTGTTATTAGGACTCAGATACAGACAAGTTGTAACTTTGAAGCGAATATATCGAATTGTAGCTGTTTTTTGGGTCGTCTCCTCTGCCGCAACGGCAATGTTACTTTGGAATGGACGTACAACCGCGTCGTGTGCCGGCATACTTGTAGCACTTTGTGTAGTCACGTCAATCTTCTCTTACACGAAAATTTTCCATACTCTCCGCCATAACCAGATTCACGCACAAAGTAACGTTAATCAAGGACAATCAAGCCAAACGGTTCAATTGAACATAGCGCGTTACAAAAAAACAGTGTTCAGCGCACTTTGGGTGCAGGTAGCGTTAGTTGTTTGTTATCTACCATTTGCTATCGTCCAGGTTTTGCGCCTTCAGAGAGGAGTGTCGTCATTCCTTGTAGTCGCAAGGTTTTATTCAGCAATTTTGGTTTACCTTAACTCGTCATTGAACCCGATTCTTTACTTTTGGAAGATCAGAGAAGTGAGACAAGCAGTAAAGGACACACTCAGGGGACTTTTTTGTTGTTCGAGTTAATTCTTACAAAAATGCCTTACTATTTAATGCATCTATCAAAGCATGGTAAAATATAAAGCTAAAGTACCGCGCTTTTTCAATTGTACTCTGTGAGTTTTGTATAACAGTAAAATGTTGTTTTAAATAGACGGTAAGATAAACAATTGTGTTCGTCTAAAATCGTTATAACTCAGCGAGTGGAAGGCGAAAACTACCTAAAGGTATCAATTGCATGCGTCATCCAAACAAACGAGCTACTTTGCAGAAGGAAGTCGACAGAAGGCTGAGAAGTGTTCAACTAAGCCAACCACAAGAAAAAATCCAAGCAAGATTGGCTATCAGCTAGTTCCCAAAATTCGAGACAGCAAAGTTAGTCCACCATTCTAGAGTCCAGGGACGCAGACAGAATTTAACTTTTAATGACTTAAAATCGTGAGGTTTTCGTTTTTGCTTTGTCAAAGTAAATCCATCTCTTAATTATTAGAGGAAAAAAGGCATTTCAATTTTAATTTTACGACTGTTAAACAAAAGCTTAACAGTTAACAGACATTGGCTAGTTGTTTGTAACATTAGACTAGTTATGAATAAAAATGCTTGATGGTTTTTTTTCTTTAAATGTATTCAGTTCAGTCTTCATTTCGTTTGCTCGGCTGCAAATGTAAACGGAGCGAACGAAAAATGAGTAAAACAGGAGGAAACCAAAACTGGAAAAGAAAATTGAAAAGAAAAGGCACCATAATCAGGTCTTATTTAGGGCATGCGTAAGCGTTACTTAGCAACCAAATTACTTCAACACGTGATCATATTTCGTATGCCACAACTGTTCACGTGCTCGATCACCAGCGTAAAATTACAGTCGATCTTCATGCACCAATTTATGCAAAAAATTTAAAGTGGCAAAAATAAATCAAGGAGAACTTTCCAGAGTTTTAATCAAACTTTGAAAGATCTCTAAATGTAAAGGTAGATTCACAGGAAGCGAATGTCAGTTTAGGATCAAATAGGACTAATTTTCCGAAATTTTCAGGCTTGAATGATACGAAGAGGTCGAAGGGTTTAGTTATTTACTTATTGCATGCATTAATGACTCTTAAAACACTTGCTAGAGAGCACGCGCTTGCCTGAATAATTGCTAGTCATGTTGATACCACAATCTTTTTTTCATTGACTGGCTTTTCTAAATTCCAGTGAAAAATATGAATGTGTTCAGTTCATATGTCTTTGCCGCAATAAGCATATCTCACAGTTGATAGTTGACAGTCAGGGGGCGTGGTTAGTTATTTCTGTTTGATGATGTTTTGTCTATTATTTCTTTTCAGTCTCTTGGTTGAACACTGAGATACAACAAATGCAAACACAGCGAGGAAAAAACAAATAAGATAAACACAAGAACTTAAGAAATAAACGTGGACCAATGTAGGCTAAGAGCGATGTCTTGTTAAACTACATATAGCCGAATGCAACGTAGCCTGGTTACCAGTCTTTGCACTGCTCGAAGAGGAAAAAAGGACTGAGAACAAGATTGGTGACAGAGTGGAAACACCTATAATAGGGATAAACTTATGACGCACTTAACAGCATGCGCTCACCGGGAAACTTGTGTTGTTTGTCAGATTGTATATGTTTGTCACAGTAACATGATTGTGCTATGATTATATGAGTAGTACATGAAATCGTTGTTCCCTGAACTCCAAATTGAACTTCCCTGTTAGTTATGAAGTGATAATTTGTTTGAGCCCACCATCAGTGCTGGTTTGTTTTATTTTGTGACTAGCGTTTATCGACTTTCCGTGCTACATATTAACTGCAGATCAATATTTTTATGTATTAAGTTATCATATTATGAACTTAAGTACATGGATTGTCTTTAGAATTATAGTCTTTGGAAATAAATAAAGTTGCAAAGAACTCATTTGAATGTTTCATAATTCTTGTCGGTTGTTTTCTAATAAAACCCATTGCTTCAACTAAAGTTCATAACACGGATTCAGCAAAATTTGACCTAAGTCGTCAATAAACTATCCCATAGTTTAAGCTTTTTTGCCGAGCACTGCCGTAACATATGGCAACAGCATACTCTTGCAGAAGACGTCAAAGGAATAATGTTCTAGCTTTTTAACGCATGTGCAGAGCTTTTGTTTCGCTCATGAAACATTTTGCTCTATAACATCTTCGTTTTCGTCGCCGCCGTGTTTTCGTAAGGTCCCTAATATGTCTGTTGATGTACGGCAAATGTAAACAAAGTGAGCTAAAGAGAAGTCAGAGAGTGATATTCTCGAAAATGAATTAAGATACAAAAAAAGAAACCGAATTTAACACAAACACAGCCGCAAAAAAAAATTTAAAGAAAAGCAGCCTGACTCAACCTGTATGAACAGGAACTTTCCGTTTTGTAATAATATAAATTGCAAGAAACAAGAGTCTGCCTATGTAAATAAAAAATGTAATAACTGCACATTGAACGTTTCCGTTAAGCCTTCGTGGAGGTAAATATCATAACGAATGATGAAGCTCGCTCAGGAAACTGTCATATTTCGACCCTTAATACACGCAATATTTAAAAACGTTTATCAGTCAGATGACATTTGTATAATATCTTATTGAGTCGACATTTGTCGCCATACTTAATTAAATGTTAGAGAATGGCAATTTTAAGAGGCAAAGATCAAAAGCAGGGTGATTATTTATGAGCCAGGTCAATTATACATTTCTGTTGTCAAGTTTATACTGGGATCGTTTACATCATAAGAAAAATTGACATTTGTCTTCTTTGTCGAAAGCATAGATTTTATTTTCTCTTATTTCAGTGGCTTTGTAGCTCTGATATTAACCATACCATAATCGAAAAATAAACTTAACGTAGCTTATTCCTTGGGAGCACAATTGAAATAAGCTTGCACAGGTGCGACAGCAGACAAAACATTCGCTGAACTGCAAATTAAAACTTCCGCTTTAGTTATGTAAAAGTGATAATATGGCTGAAAACAACTCTCCTGTTTTGTCATTTTTTCGCATCCTTCTGTTAATTACCGTTTACAGAAACATTTTTACTGTGAATAAATATTCTTGTGGCGATAGTGCATTAAGGTTCTGTGGTATACGGACTTCTAATAAATAGCGGATATTTCTAATGAATTGACTTTTGACACATTTTCAATGAACTTTTCAATGAACTTCTCCTGATCTTTCAAATTTCATCTTAACTTCCTTTCTGAAAACCAGATGCTTATCGAAAATTCATAAGAAAAATTAAGTTTTAACGCAAGTAGTCATTATAAATACTTTGAGCAGCAATACAAATTGAGTTCGTTTTGCGCGACAGTAACATGGCGTTAACAAATTTAACTGGGGATCCAAAGAAAACATACGAAGAGCTGTTTTGTTCAACAGAATTTACTAAAGGAATCCATAACCATTTGATAGTCCATTTAACGCTAAATGGTTTTGTGGCCATTACCGCATTTCTGGGGAATACTCTGATCCTAGTTGCTCTTCACAAGGAGACTTCACTTCATGCGCCGTCCAAACTTTTGTTCCGCAACTTAGCGACAACTGATCTTTGTGTTGGTCTCATTGCAGCACCTCTTTTTGTTACTTATCTTATATCTTCCCTGAACGAAACATGGAATATTTGCCGCAACGTACTTGTTGTTTCCGGTATCACAGGCCGTACTTTGTGTTCAGTGTCTTTGTTTACACTGGCCGCAATAAGCGTGGACAGACTTCTCGCCCTGTTATTAGGACTCAGATACAGACAAGTTGTAACTTTAAAGCGAGTATATCGCATTGTAGTTGTTTTTTGGGTTATCTGCACTGCCGGAGCGACAACGTTACTTTGGAATCAACGTATAACCTCGTTGTATGTCTGCGTTATTGTAGCACTTTGTGTAGTCACGTCAATTTTCTCTTATACGAAAATTTTCTTTACTCTCCGTCATAACCAGATTCACGCACAAGGTAACGTTAATCAAGGACAACCAAGCCAAACAGTTCAATTGAACATAGCGCGTTACAAAAGAACAGTGTCCAGCGCACTTTGGGTGCAGTTAGCGTTAGCTGTTTGTTATCTGCCAGTTGCTATCGTGGAGGTTTTGCGCCTTCAGAGAGGAGTGTCGTCAGACATTTTCGTCGCTTGGCTTTATTCAGCAAATTTGGCTTACTTAAACTCATCATTGAACCCGATTCTTTACTGTTGGAAAATCAGAGAAGTAAGACGAGCAGTAAAGGACACAGTCAGAGGACTTTTTTGTTGATCGAGTTAATTCTTACAATATTGTCTGGAAGCACGGTAAAATATAATGTTGAGGAACCATTCTTTTTCAATTGGACTTTTGTGAGTTTTGCATAATAGTAGAATGCTGCCTTTGTGCATCGATTGGAAAGGAAAAGTTATTTGTAGGTAATGTGTCATCTAGACAAACGAGCTTTTTTAACTAAGGAATTCGACAGAACGTTGAGAAGTTTTAAATTAAGTCAACTAGAAGAAAAAATTAAGATTGCCCGGTAGTTAGCTCACAAAATTCAGGACAAGGAACGTTAGTACACCATTCTACAATCGAGTAATGATGGCAGAATTTAACTTAAGATTGTGAGGTTTTCGTTTTCGCTTGGTCAAAGCAAATCCATGACTTAAATATTAGAGTAAAATAAAGAAGGCATTTTTTGTTTGAAATTACAACTTCCGCGTTAAACAAAGGCATAATAATTGACAGTCCTGTGGCTAGTTGTTTCTGACATTAAAGCTATATTAAAAAAAATTGTTTGATGATTTCATTTTTCTTAAGATTTATTTTCAGTCGAAGTCCCGTTTGACGCGCTAAAAATGAGAAACGGAGCAAAGGAAAAATTTGTAAAACAGGAGAAAAGCAAACCTGGAAAAGAAAATTGAAGAGAAAAAGCCCCACAATAAGGGCAGCACGTGATCATTTCTCATATGCCACCACTGTTCACGTGCTCGATCATCAGCGGTCAAATTACAGTCGATCGTCGTCATACACCAATTTGTGCGAAGAATTCAGATTAACAAAAAAGGAATAAAGAAGAAATGTCCACAGTTTTAATCACACTTTGAAAAATCTATGAGTCCATTAGATTCACAGCAAGCGAATGTACAGTTTAGGATCAAATATAGACCAATTTCCATCATAGAAAAGGAGATTTTCAGGTTTAAATGATACGAAGATAACGAAGCGTTTAGTTATTAATTTCTTACATGCGTTAAGAATTACTTGAATACTTGCTTGAGAGGACGCTTTCACCAAAATAATTGTGTTCCTTGTCATGTTTATACTACATTATTAATTAACTGGCTTTTTAAAACTTCCAGTAAAAAATATGAAGGCGTTAATTAATTTGTCTTTGCCACTATACGCATATCTCATAGTTGACAGTTGACATTCAGGGGGCGTGCTTAGTTATTTTTGTTTGATGATATTTTTCTCTAATTTGTTTTCTGTCTCTTGGTTGGACACTATATACGACAAATGCAAACAAAGGGAGGAAAAAAATCAAATAAAATAAATACAAGAACTTAAGAGTCAGTTTCAGGAAAAAAGAAACGTAGACCAATATAGGCTTAGAGCCACGTCCAGTTAAACTACATATAGCCGAATACAATGTAGCCTTGTTACCAGTCTTTGCACTGTCTTGGAGAGGAAAAAAAACTGAGAACAAGATTGGTGACAGAGTGAAAATACCTGTAATAGGGACAAACTAATGAGGCGCTTAAGAGAATGCGCTCACCTGAAAATTTGTGTTACTTGTCAAATTATATAAATTCATAGTGTCTTGTAATTAGCTGTTGGCACAAGAGTCTAATTAAAAATATGAAATATATAATAGCTTGTGTCTTTAAATTGTTTTTCAATATTTTTCGGGATGAATATGAATTAAAGGAAGACGAGAAATAATTTCAGGGTGCGTGGCTCCACAACTTGCTTCAATCAAAGAAGCGTCATGATCATAATGTTTGTGACAAGATTTTAGAAGGATTAGATACGTAGTATATTAAATCGTTGTTCAGGCAAAACGAAAGCAAATTTAAAACAAACAAAAATAAAAAGCAACCTGACTCTGTCTACCCTTTACCGTCTGCCACCATATTTAATTAAATGTTAGAGAATGACAATTTTAAGACGCAAAGCGCAAACCCGGGTGATGGTTTATGTGCCAGGTCAGTCGTGCTATTCTGCTATAAAGCCTGTCGCGTTGTTATTCGATATTAAGTTTATACTAAGGTCCTTTACTGAATGAGATCTCTGTTGAGTTCATTACTGCCAGGAATTGCTTTGTCGCACCGGCCATTACAAGTTCATTTGCATTTTTAAGTCGTTGAATAAAACTCCCACTAAAGACTATGAAAAACGTTGACTGACTCTATGAATTGCTTATTACAAACATCATCATAGAGGTTTTGCCTTTTCTCCCACGACATACAAATTTTTAGTTCTGATTTGCTTTTTACTCCCATACCATGATAATAAAAGAAAGGTAGTTTATTCCTTGGATGAACAATATTCAGCAAGTCTGCACAGCTGCGACTGTAGTTAAAAGATTATTCGCTGAACTGAAATTGGAACTTCCTCTTTAATGATGTAACTGTCATAAAGAGACTGAACCAAGTCTCCTTTTCTGTCATCTTCTCGCATATTCCTGTTATCTACCTTCCATAGAATGAATATTCTTGGGGCGTTAGGGGCATTTAAAGGTTGCGTGGTATAAAGACTTACAAAACAGCTTTTTTGACTAATTTGTAATTTTTGAAAATTAATACATTTTCAGTAAACTTATCCTGATCTTTCAAATTTCTTCTCAGCTTCCTTTCTGATAAATCCAGGTGCTCAAAAACTTCATAAGATAAATTAAAGTTCATGGAAAAAAGAAACGAGCATTAATGCAGTCCATATAGCCGAATGAGATGTATTGGCAAGGTAGCCTGGTTACCAGGGCCTTTCCACTGTCGCGAAGAGAAAACAAGGACTGGGAACAAGGTTGGTGACAGAGTGAAGAGACCTGTAATCCCTGTAATAGGGATAAACTTATGAGGCGCTTAAGAGCATGCCCTCACCTGAAAACTTGTGTTGCTTGTCAAATTTTATAATTTCCTAACCTATTGTAATTAGCTGGCAGCGAAAAACTCCAATTAAAAATATGAAACATATAATGACTTGTGTCTTTAATTTTTTTTCAATAATTTTTTGGGATGAATATGAATTAAAGGAGGACGACAATTAATGTTAGCTTGCGTGGGTCTAGAACTTGCTTCAATCAAAGAAGTATGATCATAATGTTTGTCACAGTAACATGATTGTGCTATGATTATATGAGTAGCACATGAAATCGTTGTTCCCTGAACTACAAATTGAACTTTCCTGTTAATTGTGAAGTGATAATTAGTTTGAGCCCACCATGCTGGTTTGTTATATTTTGTGACCTGCGTTTATCGACTCTCCGTGCTGCATATTAACTGTATATCAATATTTTTATGCATTAAGTTATGATATCATGAACTTAAGGACATGGATTAGCTGTTGAATTATAGTCTTTGGAAATAGATAAAGTTGCTAAGAACTCATTTGAATGTTTCAGAATTTTTGTCGGTTGTTTTCTAATAAAACCCATTGCTTCAACTAAAGTTCATAACACGGATTCAGTAAAATTTGACAACGTTAATTGACCTAAGTCGTCAATAAACTACCCCATAGTTTAAGCTTTTTTGCCGAGAACTGCCGTAACATGGCGACAGCATACTCTTGCAGAAGACGTCAAAGGAATGTTCTAGCTTTTTAACGCACGTGCAGGGCTTTTGCTTCGCTCATGAAACATTTTGCTCTATAACATCTTCGTTATCGTCGCCTTCGTGTTTTCGTAAGGTCCCTAATATGTCTGTTGATGTACGACAAATGTAAACTAAGTGAGAAAAAGATAAGTCAGCGAGTGACATTCCCGAAAATGAATTAATATCCAAAAAAAAGAAACCGAATTTAACACAAACACAGCCGCAAAAAAAAAAAATTAAAGAAAAAGCAGCATGACTCAACCTGTATGAACAGGAACTTTCGGTTTTGTAATAATATAAATTGCAAGAAACAAGAGTCTACCTATGTAAATAAAAACTGTAATAACTGCACATTGAACGTTTCCGTTAAGCCTTCGTGGAGGTAAATATCATAACGAATGATGAAGCTCGCTCAGGACACTGTCACATTTCGACCCTTAATACACGCAATATTTAAAAACGTTTATCAGTCCGATGACATTTGTATAATATCTTATTGAGTCGGCATTTGTCGCCATACTTAATTAAATGTTAGAGAATGGCAATTTTAATACGCAAACATCAAAAGCAGGGTGATTATTTATGAGGTAGATCAATTGTGCTTTTCTGTTGTCAAGTTTATACTGGGATCGTTTACATCATAAGAAAAGTTTGACATTCGTCTCCTTTGTCGAAAGCATACAAATTGTATTTTCTCTTATTTCAGTGTTTTTGTAGCTCTGATATTAACCATACCATAATCGAAAAATAAAGGTAGTTTATTCCTTGGGAGCACAATTGAAGTAAGCTTGCACAGGTGCGGCAGTAGACAAAACATTCGCTGAACTACAAATTAAAACTTCCGCTTTAGTTATGTAAAAGTGATAATATGGCTGAAAACATCTCTCCTGTTTTGTCATTTTTTCGCATCCTTCTGTTAATTACCGTTTACAGAAACATTTCTACTGTGAATAAATATTCTTGTGGCGATAGTGCATTAAGGTTCTGTGGTATACGGACTTCTAATAAATAGCGGATATTTCTAATGAATTGAATTTTTGAAAATTACACATTTTCAATGAACTTCTCCTGATCTTTCAAATTTCTTCTTAACTTCCTTTCTGAAAAACAGATGCTTATAAAAAATTCATAAGAAAAATTAAATTTTAACGCAAGTAATCATTATAAATACTTTGAGCAGCGATACAAATTGAGCTCGTTTTGCGCGACAGTAACATGGCGTTAACAAACTTAACTGGAGATCCAAACCAAACCTCATCCGAAAACCTGGCGTGTTCAACAGAATTTACTGAAAAAGTCCATAACCATTTGATAGTCTATTTAACGCTAAATGGTTTTGTGGCCATTACCGCATTTCTGGGGAATGCTCTGATCCTAGTTGCTCTTCATAAGGAGACTTCACTTCATGCGCCGTCCAAACTCTTGTTCCTCAACTTAGCGACAACTGATCTTTGTGTTGGTCTCATTGCAGCACCTCTTTTTGTTACTTATCTTATATCTTCCCTGAACGAACGGTGGAATATTTGCCGCTACGTGTTTGCTGTTCTCAATATCACAGGCCACCTTTTGTGTTCAGTGTCATTGTCTACACTGACCGCCATAAGCGTGGACAGACTTCTCGCCCTGTTATTAGGACTCAGATACAGACAAGTTGTAACTTTAAAGCGAATATATTGCACTGTAGTTGTTTTTTGGGTTATCTGCACTACCGGAGCGACAACGTTACTTTGGAGTCAACGTATAACCTCGTTGTATGTCTGCGTTATTGTAGCACTTTGTGTAGTCACGTCAATTTTCTCTTATACGAAAATTTTCTTTACTCTCCGTCATAACCAGATTCAAGCACAAGGTAGCGTTAATCGAGGGCAACCAAGCCAAACAGTTCAATTGAACATAGCGCGTTACAAAAGAACAGTGTCCAGCGCACTTTGGGTGCAGTTAGCGTTAGCTGTTTGTTATCTGCCAGTTGCTATCGTGGAGGTTTTGCGGCTTCAGAGAGGAGTGTCGTCAGACATTTTCGTCGCTTGGCTTTATTCAGCAAATTTGGCTTACTTAAACTCGTCAATGAACCCAATTCTTTACTGTTGGAAAATCAGAGAAGTAAGACAAGCAGTAAAGGACACAATCAGGGGGCTTTTTTGTTCATCCAATTAATTTTTACAATGTTGTCTGGAAGCACGGTAAAATATAATGTTGAGGAATCATTCTTTTTCAATTGGACTTTTGTGGGTTTTACATAATAGTAGAATGCTGCCTTTCTACATCGATTGGAAAGGAAAAGTTATTTGTAGGTACTGTGTCATCTAGACAAACGAGCTTTTTTAACTAAGGAATTCGACAGACCGTTGAGAAGGTTTAAATTAAGTCAACTAGAAAAAAATTAAGATTGCCTGGTAGTTAGCTCACAAAATTCAGGACAAGGAACGTTAGTACACCATTCTACAATCGAGTAATGATGGCAGAATTTAACTTAAGATTGTGAGGTTTTCGTTTTCGCTTGGTCAAAGCAAATCCATGACTTAAATATTAGAGTAAAATAAAGAAGGCATTTTTTGTTTGAATTTACAACTTCCGCGTTAAACAAAGGCATAATAATTGACAGTCCTGTGGCTAGTTATTTCTGACATTAAAGCTGTATTAAAAAAATTGTTTGATGATTTCTTTTTTCTTAAGATTTATTTTCAGTCGAAGTCCCGTTTGACGTGCTGAAAATACAAACGGAGCGAAGGAAAAATGGGTAAAACTGGAGAAAACCAAACCTGGAAAGGAAAATTGAAGAGAAAAAGCCCCATAATTAGGTCAGCACGTGATCATATCTCATATGCCACCACTGTTCACGTGTTCGATCATCAGCGGTCAAATTACAGTCAGATTAACAAAAAAGGAATAAAGAAGAAATGTCCACAGTTTTAATCACACTTTGAAAAATCTATGAGTCTATTAGATTCACACCAAGCGAATGTACAGTTTAGGGTCAAATTTAAACCAATTTCCATGATAGAAAAGGAGATTTTCGGGCTTAAATGATAGGAAGATAACCAAGCGTTTAGTTATTAATTTCTTGCACGCGTTAAGGAATATTTGAATACTTGCTTGGGAGGACGCTTTCACCCAAATAACTGTGGTCCTTGTCATGTTTATACTACATTATCAATTAACTGGATTTTTAAAACTCCCAGTGAAAAATATGAAGGCGTTAATTAATTTGTCTTTGCCACTATAAGCATATCTCATAATTGACAGTTGACATTCAGGGGAGCGTGGTTAGTTATTTTTGTTTGACGATATTTTTTCTATAATTTTTTTTCAGTCTCTTGGTTGGACGCTGATATACGACAAATGCAAACAAAGCGAGGAAAAAAATCAAATAACATAAATACAAGAACTTAAGAGTCAGTTTTCAGGGGAAAAAGAAACGTGGACCAATGTAGGCTTAGAGCCACGTCTAGTTAAACTACATATAGCCGAATACAATCTAGCCTTGTTACCAGTCTTTGCACTGTCTTGGAGAGGAAAAAAGGACTGAGAACAAGATTGGTGACAGAGTGAAAACACCTGTAATAGGGACAAATTTGTGACGAACTTAACAGCATGCGCTCACCTGAAAAACTTTGTTGCTTGTCCGATTATATAAATTTATAGCGTTTTGTAATTAGCTGGCGGCACAAAACTCCAATTAAAAATATCAAATTTATAATAACTTGTGTCTTTAAATTGTTTTTCAATATTTTCTAGGATGGATATGAATTAAAGGAAGACGACAAATAATTTCAGGGTGCGTGGCTCCACAACTTGCTTTAATCAAAGAAACGTGATCGTAATGTTTGTCACAGTAATATCGTAGCTACGTAGATACGAAGTAAATTAAATCGTTGTTCGGGCAAAATGAAAGCGAATTTAAAACAACAAAAAAAGAAACATAAAAAGCACCTCACACTGCCTACCCTCTTCTCTCTACCGTTTGCCGCCATATGTAATTAAATGTTAGAGAATGACAATTTAAAGACGCAAAGCGCAAACCCGGCCGATGTTTTACGTGCCAGGTCAGTCGTGCTTTTCTATTATGATACGTTTGTGGTGTTGTTGTTCGATATTAAGTTTATACTAAGGTCCTTTACTGAATGAGATCTCTGTTGTGTTCATTACTGAGAGGAATTTCTTTGGCGCACCGGCAACTACAAGTTAATTTGCATTCTTAAGTGGTTGAATAAAACTCCCACTAAAGACTATGAAAAACGTTGACTGACTCAATAAACTGTTCAAACGCCATCATAGAGGTTTCACCTTTTCTCTCACGACATACAAATTTTTAGTTCTCTGACTCTCTTTTTACTCCCAAATCATGCTAAAAAAAGAAAGGTAGTTTATTCCTTGGATGAACAATATTCAGTAAGTCTGCACAGCTGCGACTGTAGTTAAAAGATTATTCGCTGAACTGAAATTGAAACTTCCTCTTTAATGATGTAACTGTCATAAAGAGACTGAACCAAGTCTCCTTTTCTGTCATCTTCTCGCATATTCCTGTTATCTACCTTTCATAGTTCTAATGAATATTCTTGGGGCGTTAGGGGCATTAAGGTTGCGTGGTATAAAGACAGATTTTTTGACTGAATTGTAATTTTTGAAAATTAATACATTTTCAGTAAACTTATCCTGATCTTTCAAATTTCTTCTCAGCTTCCTTTCTGATAAATCCAGCTGCTCAAAAACTTCATAAGATAAATTAAAGTTCATGGAAAAAAGAAACGAGGATTAATACAGTCCAAGATCCATGTCTCGTTTAACTACATATAGCTGAATGAGATGTATTGGCAAGGTAGCCTGGTTACCAGGGCCTTTGCACTGTCGCGAAGAGAAAACAAGGACTGGGAACAAGGTTGGTGACAGAGTGAAAACACCTGTAATAGGGATGAGGCGCTTAAGAGCATGCGCTCACCTGGAAACTTGTGTTGCTTGTCAAATTATAGCATCATGGCCTGTTTTAATTAGCTGGCAGCACAAAACTCCAATTAAAAATATGAAATATATAATAACTTGCGTCTTTAAATTGTTTTTCAATATTTTTTGGGACGGATATGAATTAAAGGAAGACGAGAAATAATTTCAGGGTGCGTGGCTCCACAACTTGCTTCAATTAAAGAAGCGTGATCATAATGTTTGTCACAGTAGCATGATTTTAGAAGGATTATATACGTAGTACATTAAATCGTTGTTCAGGCAAAACGAAAGCGAATTTAAAACAAAAAAAAAACATAACAAGAATCCTGACTCTGTCTACCCTTTACTGTTTGCCGCCATATTTAATTAAATGTTAGAGAATGAAAATTTAAAGACCCAAAGCGCAAAGCCGGCCGATGTTTTATGTGCCAGGTCAGTCGTTCGTTTTTATTATAAGTTTGTGTTGTTGTTGTTCGATATTAAGTTTATACTAAGCTCCTTTACTGAATGAGAGCTCTGTTGTGTTCATTACTGACAGGAATTTCTTTGGCGCACCGGCCACTACAAGTTAATTTGCATTCTTAATTAGTTGAATAAAACTCCCACTAAAGACTATGAAAAACGTTGACTGACTCAATAAACTGTTCAAACGTCATCATAGAGGTTTTACTTTTTCTCTCACGACATAAATAAGGCATTAAAGTTGCGCGGTATAAACACTTACAAAACAGATTTTTTAATTGAATTGTAATTTTTGAAAATTAATACATTTTCAGTGAACTTTTCCTGCATGATCTTTCAAATTTCTTCTCAGCTTCCTTTCTGTTAAATCCAGGTGCTCAAAAAATTCATAAGATAAACTAAAGTTTAATACAAGTAGTCATTATAAATACTTAGGCAAAGCATCGATACAAATTCAGCAACGTTTTGCACGGCAGCAACAATATGGCGTTGGCAAACTTGACTAAAGTTCCACATCAAACATCACACCAAGAGCTGGCTTGTGCAACAGGATTTACCAGAGGAGTTCACAACCATTTGATAGTTATTTCAGTGCTAAACGGATTTGTCGCCATTACCGCATTTCTGGGGAATACTCTGATCCTCGTTGCCCTTCACAAGGAGACTTCACTTCATGCGCCGTCCAAGCTTTTGTTCCGCACCTTAGCGACAACTGATCTTTGTGTTGGTCTCGTTGTAGAAACTCTTTTTATCACCTATCTTATATCTACCCTGAAAGAACGATGGGATATTTGCCGCTACATATCCACTACTTTAAATGTCACAAGTCATATTTTGTGTACAGTGTCTTTGTTTACACTGACCGCCATAAGCGTGGACAGACTTCTCGCCTTGTTATTAGGACTCAGATACAGACAAGTTGTAACTTTGAAGCGAATTTATCGATTTGTAGCTGTTTTTTGGGTTATCTGCACTGCCGGAGCGACAACGTTACTTTGGAATCAACGTATAACCTCGTTGTATGTCTGCGTTAATGTAGCACTTTGTGTAGTCACGTCAATTTTCTCTTATACGAAAATTTTCCTTACTCTCCGTCATAACCAGATTCACGCACAAGGTAATGTTAATCAAGGACAACCAAGCCAAACAGTTCAATTGAACATAGCGCGTTACAAAAGAACAGTGTCCAGCGCACTTTGGGTGCAGTTAGCGTTAGCTGTTTGTTATCTGCCATTTGCTATCGTGCAGGTTTTGCGCCTTCAGAGAGGAGTGTCGCCATTCCTTTTAGTCGCTTGGCTTTATTCAGGAACTTTGGTTTACCTTAACTCGTCATTGAACCCGATTCTTTACTGTTGGAAGATCAGAGAAGTGAGACAAGCAGTAAAGGACACACTCAGGGGACCTTTTTGTTGTTCGAGTTAATTCTTACAATAATGCCTTACTATTTGATGCATCTATTAAAGCATGGTAAAATATAAAGCTAAAGTACCGCCCTTTTTCAATTGTACTCTGTGAGTTTTGTATAATAGTAAAATGTTGTTTTAAATAGACGGTAAGATAAACAATTGTGTTCGTCTAAAATCGTTATAACTCAGCGAGTGGAAGGCGAAAACTACCTAAAGGTATCAATTGCATGTGTCATCCAAAAAAACGAGCTACTTTGATGAAGGAAGTCTACAGAAGGTTGAGAAGCCAACAACAAGAAAAAATCCAAGCAAGATTGGCTAATAGCTAGTTTCCGAAATTCGAGACAGCAAAGTTAGTCCACCATTCTACAGTCCAGGGACGCACACAGAATTTAACTTTTAGTGAATTAAAATTGTGAAGTTTTCGTTTTTGCTTTGTCAAAGTAAATCCATCTCTTTATTATTAGAGGAAAAAAAGGCATTTTAATTTAAATTTTACGACTGTTAAACAAAAGCTTAACAGGGAAGTCATTGGCTAGTTGTTTGTAACATTAAACTAGTTATGAATAAAAGTTCTTGATGGTTTCTTTTCTTTAAATTTATTCAGTTCAGTCTTCATTTTGTTTGTTAAAAATAATGACAATCTTTAATGAGGAAACTTTTTCACTAAAAACTGGTTTACAAAAAGGACCTCGAAAATTACTGCAAATGTAAACGGTGCGAACGAAAAATGAGTAAAACAGGAGAAAACCAAAACTGGAAAAGAAAATTGAAAAGAAAAGGCACCATGATCAGGTCTTATTTAGGGCATGCGCAAGCGTTACTTAGCAACCAAATTACTTCAACACGTGATCACATTTCGTATGCCACAACTGTTCACGTGCTTGATCACCAGCGTAAAATTACAGTCGATCTTCATGCACCAATTTATGCGAAAAATTCAAAGTGGCAAAAATAAATCAAGGAGAACTTTCTAGATTTTTAATCACACTTTGAAAGATCTATAAATGTACAGGTAGATTCACAGGAAGCGAATGTCAGCTTAGGATCAAATAGGACTAATTTCCATGATAAAAAGAGAGATTTTCAGGCTTGAATGATACGAAGACGTGAAAGGGTTTAGTTATTTACTTATTGCAAGCATTAACGACAGTTAAAACACTTGCTAGAGAGCACGCGCTCGCCCGAATAATTGCTAGTGATGTTGATACCATAATCTTTTTTTTCATTAACTGGCTTTTCTAAACTCCAGAGAAAAATATGAATGTGTTCAGTTAATATGTCTTAGTTGACATTGAGGGGGCGTGGTTAGTTATTTCTGTTTGATGATGTTTTTCTATTATTTGTTTTCAGTCTATTGGTTGGACACTGATATACAACAAATGCAAACACAGCGAGGAAAAAAACAAATAAAATAAATACAAGAACTTAAGAGTCAGTTTTCAGGAAGAACTAAACGTGGACCAATGCAGGCTAAGAGCGATGTCTCGTTAAACTACATATAGCCGAATGCAACGTAGCCTGGTTACCAGTCTTTGCACTGCTCGAAGAGGAAAAAAGGACTGAGAACAAGATTTGTGACATAGTGAACTGAAAACACCTGTAATAGGGATAAACTTGTGACGCACTTAACAGCATGCGCCCACCTGAAAACTTGTGTTGCTTGTCAGATTATATAAATTCATAGCCTTTTGTAATTAGCTGGCGGCACAAAACTCCAATTAAAAATATGAAATTTATAATAACTTGTGTCTTTAAATTGTTTTTCAATATTTTCTGGGATGAATATATGAATTAAACGAGCACGACAAATAATTTCAGGGTGCGTGGCTCCACAACTTGCTTCAATCAAAGAAGCGTGATCGTAATGTTTGTCACAGTAACATTCGTAGGTACGTAGATACGAAGTACATTAAACCGTTGTTCAGGCAAAATGAAAGTGAATTTCAAACAAAAAAAGAGAAACATAAAAAGCACCTGACCCTGCCTACCCTATACCGTTTCCCGCCATATGTAATTAAATGTTAGAGAATGACAATTTAAAGACGCAAAGCGCAAACCCGGGCGATGTTTTATGTGCCAGGTCACTCTTGCTTTTGTATTGTGATAAGTTTGTGGTGTTGATGTTCGACATTAAGTTTATACTAAGGTCCTTTACTGAATGAGATCTCTGTTGTGTTCATTACTGACAGGAATTTCTTTGGCGCACCGGCCACTACAAGTTAATTTGCATTCTTAAGTGGTTGAATAAAACTCCCTTTAGAGACTAAGAAAAACGTTGACTGACTGTTCAAATGTCATCATAGAGGTTTCACCTTCTCTCTCACGACATACAAATTTTTAGTTCTCTGAATCTCTTTTTACTCCCAAATCATGCTAAAAAAAGAAAGGTAGTTTATTCCTTGGATGAACAATATTCAGTAAGTCTGCACAGCTGCGACTGTAGTTAAAAGATTATTCGCTGAACTGAAATTGAAACTTCCTCTTTAATGATGTAACTGTCATAAAGAGACTGAACCAAGTCTCCTTTTCTGTCATCTTCTCGCATATTCCTGTTATCTACCTTCCATAGAATGAATATTCTTGGGGCGTTAGGGGCATTTAAAGGTTGCGTGGTATAAAGACTTACAAAACAGCTTTTTTGACTAAATTGTAATTTTTGAAAATTAATACATTTTCAGTAAACTTATCCTGATCTTTCAAATTTCTTCACAGCTTCCTTTCTGATAAATCCAGGTGCTCAAAAAATTCATAAGATAAATTAAAGTTCATGGAAAAAAGAAACGAGCATTAATGCAGTCCATATAGCCGAATGAGATGTATTGGCAAGGTAGCCTGGTTACCAGGACGTTTGCACTGTCGCGAAGAGAAAACAAGGACTGGGAACAAGGTTGGTGACAGAGTGAAAAGACCTGTAATCCCTGTAATAGGGATAAACTTATGAGGCGCTTAAGAGCATGCCCTCACCTGAAAACTTGTGTTGCTTGTCAAATTTTATAATTTCGTAACCTATTGTAATTAGCTGGCAGCGAAAAACTCCAATTAAAAATATGAAACATATAATGACTTGTGTCTTTAATTTTTTTTCAATAATTTTTTGGGATGAATATGAATTAAAGGAGGACGACAATTAATTTCAGCTTGCGTGGGTCTAGAACTTGCTTCAGTCAAAGAAGTATGATCATAATGTTTGTCACAGTAACATGATTGTGCTATGATTATATGAGTAGCACATGAAATCGTTGTTCCCTGAACTACAAATTGAACTTTCCTGTTAATTATGAAGTGATAATTTGTTTGAGCCCACCATGCTGGTTTGTTATATTTTGTGACCTGCGTTTATCGACTCTCCGTGCTGCATATTAACTGTATATCAATATTTTTATGCATTAAGTTATGATATCATGAACTTAAGGACATGGATTAGCTGTTGAATTATAGTCTTTGGAAATAGATAAAGTTGCTAAGAACTCATTTGAATGTTTCAGAATTTTTGTCGGTTGTTTTCTAATAAAACCCATTGCTTCAACTAAAGTTCATAACACGGATTCAGCAAAATTTGACAAAGTTAATTGACCTAAGTCGTCAATAAACTACCCCATAGTTTAACCTTTTTTGCCGAGCACTGCCGTAACATGGCGACAGCATACTCTTGCAGAAGACGTCAAAGGAATGTTCTAGCTTTTTAACGCACGTGAAGAGCTTTTGTTTTGCTCATGAAACATTTTGCTCTATAACATCTTCGTTATCGTCGCCGCCGTGTTTTCGTAAGGTCCCTAATATGTCTGTTGATGTACAGCAAATGTAAACAAAGAGAGCAAAAGATGAGTCAGAGAGTGACATTCCCGAAAATGAATTAAGATACAAAAAAATGAAACCGAATTTAACACAAACACAGCCGCAAAAAAAAATTAAAGAAAAAGCAGCCTGACTCAACCTGTATGAGCAGGAACTTTCGGTTTTGTAATAATATAAGTTGCAAGAAACAAGAGTCTACCTATGTAAATAAAAAATGTAATAACTCCACATTGAACGTTTCCGTTAAGCCTTCGTGGAGGTAAACATCATAACGAATGATGAAGCTCGCTCAGGACACTGTCATATTTCGACCCTTAATACACACAATATTTAAAAACGTTTATCAGTCAGATGACATTTGTATAATATCTTATTGAGTCGACATTTGTCGCCATACTTAATTAAATGTTAGAGAATGGCAATTTTAAGAGGCAAAGATCAAAAGCAGGGTGATTATTTATGAGGTAGATCAATTGTGCTTTTCTGTTGTCAAGTTTATACTGGGATCGTTTACATCATAAGAAAAGTTTGACATTCGTCTCCTTTGTCGAAAGCATACAAATTGTATTTTCTCTTATTTCAGTGTTTTTGTAGCTCTGATATTAACCATACCATAATCGAAAAATAAAGGTAGTTTATTCCTTGGGAGCACAATTGAAGTAAGCTTCCACAGGTGCGGCAGTAGACAAAACATTCGCTGAACTACAAATTAAAACTTCCGCTTTAGTTATGTAAAAGTGATAATATGGCTGAAAACATCTCTCCTGTTTTGTCATTTTTTCGCATCCTTCTGTTAATTACCGTTTACAGAAACATTTCTACTGTGAATAAATATTCTTGTGGCGATAGTGCATTAAGGTTCTGTGGTATACGGACTTCTAATAAATAGCGGATATTTCTAATGAATTGACTTTTGAAAATAAACACATTTTCAATGAACTTCTCCTGATCTTTCAAATTTCATCTTAACTTCCTTTCTGAAAACCAGATGCTTATCGAAAATTCATAAGAAAAATTAAGTTTTAACGCAAGTAGTCATTATAAATACTTTGAGCAGCGATACAAATTGAGTTCGTTTTGCGCGACAGTAACATGGCGTTAACAAATTTAACTGGGGATCCAAAGAAAACATACGAAGAGCTGTTTTGTTCAACAGAATTTACCAAAGGAATCCATAACCATTTGATAGTCCATTTAACGCTAAATGGTTTTGTGGCCATTACCGCATTTCTGGGGAATACTCTGATCCTAGTTGCTCTTCACAAGGAGACTTCACTTCATGCGCCGTCCAAACTTTTGTTCCGCAACTTAGCGACCACTGATCTTTGTGTTGGTCTCATTGCAGCACCTCTTTTTGTTACTTATCTTATATCTTCCCTGAACGAACGGTGGAATATTTGCCGCTACGTACTTCTTGTTTCCGGTATCACAGGCCGTACTTTGTGTTCAGTGTCTTTGTTTACACTGGCCGCAATAAGCGTGGATAGGCTTCTCGCCCTGTTATTAGGACTCAGATACAGACAAGTTGTAAATTTAAAGCGAGTATATCGCATTGTACTTGTCTTTTGGTTTATCTGCACTGCCGGAGCGACAACGTTACTTTGGAATCAACGTATAACCTCGTTGTATGTCTGCGTTATTGTAGCACTTTGTGTAGTCACGTCAATTTTCTCTTATACGAAAATTTTCCTTACTCTCCGTCATAACCAGATTCACGCACAAGGTAACGTTAATCAAGGACAACCAAGCCAAACAGTTCAATTGAACATAGCGCGTTACAAAAGAACAGTGTCCAGCGCACTTTGGGTGCAGTTAGCATTAGCTGTTTGTTATCTGCCAGTTGCTATCGTGGGGGTTTTGCGGCTTCAGAGAGGAGTGTCGTCAGACATTTTCGTCGCTTGGCTTTATTCAGCAAATTTGGCTTACTTAAACTCGTCATTGAACCCGATTCTTTACTGTTGGAAAATCAGAGAAGTAAGACGAGCAGTAAAGGACACAATCAGAGGACTTTTTTGTTGATCGAGTTAATTCTTACAATATTGTCTGGAAGCACGGTAAAATATAATGTTGACGAACCATTCTTTTTCAATTGGACTTTTGTGAGTTTTGCATAATAGTAGAATGCTGCCTTTCTACATCGATTGGAAAGGAAAAGTTATTTGTAGGTAATGTGTCATCTAGACAAACGAGCTTTTTTAACTAAGGAATTCGACAGAACGTTGAGAAGTTTTAAATTAAGTCAACTAGAAGAAAAAATTAAGATTGCCCGGTAGTTAGCTCACAAAATTCAGGACAAGGAACGTTAGTACGCCATTCTACAATCGAGTAATGATGGCAGAATTTAACTTAAGATTGTGAGGTTTTCGTTTTCGCTTGGTCAAAGCAAATCCATGACTTAAATATTAGAGTAAAATAAAGAAGGCATTTTTTGTTTGAAATTACAACTTCCGCGTTAAACAAAGGCATAATAATTGACAGTCCTGTGGCTAGTTGTTTCTGACATTAAAGCTGTATTAAAAAAAATTGTTTGATGATTTCATTTTTCTTAAGATTTATTTTCAGTCGAAGTCCCGTTTGACGCGCTAAAAATGAGAAACGGAGCAAAGGAAAAATTTGTAAAACAGGAGAAAAGCAAACCTGGAAAAGAAAATTGAAGAGAAAAAGCCCCACAATTAGGGCAGCACGTGATCATTTCTCATATGCCACCACTGTTCACGTGCTCGATCATCAGCAGTCAAATTACAGTCGATCGTCGTCATACTCCAATTTGTGCGGAGAATTCAGATTAACAAAAAAGGAATAAAGAAGAAATGTCCACAGTTTTAATCACACTTTGAAAAATCTATGAGTCCATTAGATTCACAGCAAGCGAATGTACAGTTTACGATCAAATATAGACCAATTTCCATCATAGAAAAGGAGATTTTCAGGTTTAAATGATACGAAGATAACGAAGCGTTTAGTTTTTAATTTCTTACATGCGTTAAGAATTACTTGAATACTTGCTTGAGAGGACGCTTTCACCCAAATAATTGTGTTCCTTGTCATGTTTATACTACATTATTAATTAACTGGCTTTTTAAAACTCCCAGTGAAAAATATGAAGGCGTCAATTAATTTGTCTTTGCCACTATACGCATATCTCATAGTTGACAGTTGACATTCAGGGGGCGTGGTTAGTTATTTTTGTTTGATGATATTTTCCTCTAATTTGTTTTCTGTCTCTTGGTTGGACACTATATACGACAAATGCAAACAAAGGGAGAAAAAAAAAACAAATAAAATAAATACAAGAACTTAAGAGTCAGTTTTCAGGAAAAAAGAAACGTGGACCAATATAAGCTTAGAGCCACGTCTAGTTAAACTACATATAGCCGAATGCAATGTAGCCTTGTTACCAGTCTTTGCACTGTCTTGAAGAGGAAAAAAGGACTGAGAATAAGATTGGTGACAGAGTGAAAACACCTGTAATAGGAACAAACTAATGAGGCGCTTAAGAGCATGCGCTCAATTGAAAACTTGTGTTGCTTGTCAAATTATATAAGTTCATAGCGTCTTCTAATTAGCTGTTGGCACAAAAGTCTAATTAAAAATATGAAATATATAATAGCTTGTGTCTTTAAATTGTTTTTCAATTTTTTTCGGGATGAATATGAATTAAAGAAAGACGAGAAATAATTTCAGGGTGCGTGGCTCCACAACTTCCTTCAATCAAAGAAGCGTCATGATCATAATGTTTGTGACAAGATTTTAGAAGGATTATATACGTAATATATTAAATCGTTGTTCAGGCAAAACGAAAGCAAATTTAAAACAAACAAAAATAAAAAGCAACCTGACTCTGTCTACCCTTTACCGTCTGCCACCATATTTAATTAAATGTTAGAGAATGACAATTTTAAGACGCAAAGCGCAAACCCGGGTGATGGTTTATGTGCCAGGTCAGTCCTGCTTTTCTGCTATCAAGCCTGTCGCGTAGTTATTCGATATTAAGTTTATTCTAAGGTCCTTTACTGAATGAGATCTCTGTTGAGTTCATTACTGCCAGGAATTGCTTTGTCGCACCGGCCATTACAAGTTCATTTGCATTCTTAAGTGGTTGAATAAAACTCCCACTAAAGACTATGAAAAACGTTGACTGACTCTATGAATTGCTTATTACAAACATCATCATAGAGGTTTTGCCTTTTCTCCCACGACATACAAATTTTTAGTTCTGATTTGCTTTTTACTCCCATACCATGATAATAAAAGAAAGGTAGTTTATTCCTTGGATGAACAATATTCAGCAAGTCTGCACAGCTGCGACTGTAGTTAAAAGATTATTCGCTGAACTGAAATTGGAACTTCCTCTTTAATGATGTAACTGTCATAATGAGACTGAACCAAGTCTTATTTTCTGTCATCTTCTCGCATATTCCTGTTATCTACCTTTCATAGCTCTAATGAATATTCTTGGGGCGTTAGGGGCATTAAGGTTGCGTGGTATAAAGACAGATTTTTTGACTGAATTGTAATTTTTGAAAATTAATACATTTTCAGTAAACTTATCCTGATCTTTCAAATTTCTTCTCAGCTTCCTTTCTGATAAATCCAGCTGCTCAAAAAATTCATAAGATAAATTAAAGTTCATGGAAAAAGGAAACGAGCATTAATACAGTCCAAAATCCATGTCTTGTTTGACTACATATAGCTGAATGAGATGTATTGGCAAGGTAGCCTGGTTACCAGGGCCTTTGCACTGTCGCGAAGAGAAAACAAGGACTGGGAACAAGGTTGGTGACAGAGTGAAAACAATAGGGATGAGACGCTTAAGAGCATGCGCTCACCTGGAAACTTGTGTTGCTTGTCAAATTATAGCATCATGGCCTGTTTTAATTAGTTGGCAGCACAAAACTTCAACTAAAAATATGAAATATATAATAACTTGCGTCTTTAAATTGTTTTTCAATATTTTTTGGGACGGATATGAATTAAAGGAAGACGAGAAATAATTTCAGCGTGCGTGGCTCCACAACTTGCTTCAATTAAAGAAGCGTGATCATAATATTTGTCACAGTAGCATGATTTTAGAAGGATTATATACGTAGTACATTAAATCGTTGTTCAGGCAAAACGAAAGCGAATTTAAAACAAAAAAAAAAAACATAACAAGAATCCTGACTCTGTCTACCCTTTATTGTTTGCCGCCATATTTAATTAATGTTAGAGGATGACAATTTTAAGACGCAAAGCGGAAAGCCGGTCGACGTTTTATGTGCCAGGTCAGTCGTTCGTTTCTTTGTGGTGTTGTTGTTCGATATTAAGTTTATACTAAGGTCCTTTACTGAATGAGATCTCTGTTGTGTTCATTACTGACAGGAATTTCTTTGGCGCACCGGCCACTACAAGTTAATTTGCATTCTTAATTGGTTGAATAAAACTCCCACTAAAGACTATGAAAAACGTTGACTGACTCAATAAATTGTTCAAACGTCATCATAGAGGTTTTACTTTTTCTCTCACGACATACATAGGGCATTAAAGTTGCGTGGTATAAACACTTACAAAACAGATTTTTTGACTGAATTGTAATTTTTGAAAATTAATACATTTTCAGTGAACTTTTCCTGCATGATCTTTCAAATTTCTTCTCAGCTTCCTTTTTTTTAAATCCAGGTCCTCAAAAAATTCATTAGATAAATTAAAGTTTAGTACAAGTAGTCATTATAAATACTTAAGCAAAGCATCGATACAAATTCAGCACGTTTTGCACGGCAGCAACATGGCGTTGGCAAACTTAACTGAAGTTCCAAAGCAAACATCATACGAAGAGCTGATTTGCGCAACAGAATTTACCAGAGGAGTTCACAACCATTTGATAGTTATTTCAATGCTAAACGGATTTGTCGCCATTACCGCATTTCTGGGGAATACTCTGATCCTCGTTGCCCTTCACAAGGAGACTTCACTTCATGCGCCGTCCAAACTTTTGCTCCGCAGCTTAGCGACAACTGATCTTTGTGTTGGTCTCATTGTAGAACCTTTTGGTCTTACCTTTCTTATATTGTCACTGAAAGAACGAAAGGATATTTGCCGCTATATACGTATTTGCTACTTTCAATATCACAAGTCATATTTTGTGTTCAGTATCTTTGTTTACACTGACCGCCATAAGCGTGGACAGACTTCTCGCCCTGTTATTAGGACTCAGATACAGACAAGTTGTAACTTTGAAGCGAATATATCGAATTGTAGCTGTTTTTTGGGTTGTCCCCTCTGCCGGAACGGCAATGTTACTTTGGAATGAACGTATAACCTCGTTGTGTGCCGGCATACCTTAGCACTTTGTGTAGTCACGTCAATCTTCTCTTACACGAAAATTTTCCATACTCTCCGCCATAACCAGATTCACGCAAAAAGTAACGTTAATCAAGGACAACCAAGCCAAACAGTTCAATTGAACATAGCGCGTTACAAAAAAAAACAGTGTCCAGCGCACTTCGGGTGCAGTTAGCGTTAGTTGTTTGTTATCTGGCATTTGCTATCGTGGAGGTTTTGCGCCTTCAGAGAGGAGTGTCGTCACTCCTTTTAGTCGCTAGGTTTTATACAGGAACTTTGGTTTACCTTAACTCGTCTTTGAACCCGATTCTTTACTGTTGGAAGATCAGAGAAGTGAGACAAGCAGTAAAGGACACACTCAGGGGACTTTTTTGTTGTTCGAGTAAAATCTTACAATAATGCCTTACTATTTAACGCATCTATTAAAGCATGGTAAAATATAAAGCTAAAGTACCGCCCTTTTTCAATTGTACTCTGTCAGTTTTGTATAATAGTAAAATGCTGTTTTAAATAGATGGTAGTATGCAGTGTGCAGGATGTTTGTCCCATGAACTTAGTTTAATGGCCTTAGCTCCCACGAGTCTCCTGTAGCTCAGTAGTAGAACATCCGAACAAGTAATCAGAAGGTCTTAGGTTCGACTCCTGATAGGAGCACTCGGATTTCTTTTTTCCGAGTATGCCTGCGTCACTTTCTAGAATAATCATCATTCTCATAAACAATTGCGTTCGTCTAAAATCGTTATAACTCAGCGAGTGGAAGGCGAAAACTACCTAAAGGTATCAATTGCATGTGTCATCCAAACAAACGAGCTACTTTGATGAAGGAAGTCGACAGAAGGTTGGGAAGTGTTCAACTAAGCCAACTACAAGAAAAAATCCAAGCAAGATTGGCTAATAGCTAGTTTTCGAAATTCGAGAGGCCAAAATTAGTCCACCATACCACAATCCAGGGACGCAGACAGAATTTAACTTTTAATGAATTAAAATTGTGAGGTTTTCGTTTTACTTCGTCAAAGTAAATCCATCTCTTACTTGTTAGAGGGAAAAAAGGCATTTTAATTTTAATTTTACGACTGTTGAACAAAAGCTTAACAGTTAACAGTCATTGGCTAGTTGTTTGTAACATTAAACTAGTTGAATGATGCGACGAGGTCGAAGCGTTTAGTTATTTACTTATTGCATGCATTAACGACTGTTAAAACACTTGCTTGAGAGCACGCGCTCGCTCGAATAATTGTGTTGCTAGTCATGTTGATGCCACAATCTGTTTTTTTTTTTTTCGTTAACTGGCTTTTCAAACCTCCAGTGAAAAATATGAATCTGTTCAGTTAATATGTCTTTGCCGCAATAAGCATATCTCATAGTTGAAAGTTGACATTGAGGGGGCGTGGTTAGTTATTTCTGTTTGATGATGTTTTTCTATTAATTGTTTTCAGTCTCTTGGTTCGACACTGATATACGACCAATGCAAACAAAGCGAGGGAAAAAACAAATAAAATAAACACAAGTACTTAAGAGTCAGTTTTCAGGAAAAAAAAAGAAACTAGGACCAATGCAGGCTGAGAGCGATGTCTCGTTAAACTGCATATAGCCGAATTAAACGTAGCCTGGTTGCCAGTCTTTGCACTGTCTCAAAGAGGAAAAAAGGACTGAGAACAAGATTGGTGACAGAGTGAAAACACCTGTAATAGGGAGAAACTTGTGACGCACTTAAGAGCATGCGCTCACCTGGAAACTTGTGTTGCTTGTCATCAAATTATAGGATCATGGCCTGTTTTAATTAGCTGGCAGCACAAAACTCCAATTAAAAATATGAAATATATAATAACTTGCGTCTTTAAATTGTTTTTCAATATTTTTTGGGACGGATATGAATTAAAGGAAGACGAGAAATAATTTCGGGGTGCGTGGCTACACAACTTGCTTCAATTAAAGAAGCGTGATCATAAAGTTTGTCTCAGTAGCATGATTTTAGAAGGATTATGTACGTACTACATTAAATCGTTGTTCAGGCAAAACGAATGCGAAGTTAAAACAAAAAAAAAAAACATAACAAGAATCCTGACTCTGTCTACCCTTTAGTGTTTGCCGCCATAATTAATAAAATGTTAGATGACAATTTTAAGACGCAAAGCGCAAAGCCGGCCGATGTTTTATGTGCCAGGTCAGTCGTTCGTTTTTATTATAAGTTTGTGGTGTTGTTGTTGTTCGATATTAAGTTCATACTAAGGTCCTTTACTGAATGAGATCTCTGTTGTGTTTATTACTGACAGGAATTTCTTTGGCGCACCGGCCACTACAAGTTAATTTGCATTCTGAATTAGTTGAATAAAACTCCCACTAAAGGCTATGAAAAACGTTGACTTCTCAATAAACTGTTCAAACGTCATCATAGAGGTTTTACTTTTTTTCTCACGACGTACATAGGGCATTAAAGTTGCGTGGTATAAACACTTACAAAACAGATTTTTTGACTGAATTGTAATTTTTGAAAATTGATACATTTTCAGTGGACTTTTCCTGCATGATCTTTCAAATTTCCTCTCAGCTTCCTTTCTGATAAATCCAGGTGCTCAAAAAATTCATAACATAAATTAAAGTTTAATACAAGTAGTCATTATAAATACTTACGCAAAGCATCGATACAAATTCAGCACGTTTTGCACGGCAGCAACATGGCGTTGGCAAATTTGACTGAAGTTCCACAGCAAACATCATACGAAGAGCTGATTTGTGCAACAGAATTTACCAGAGGAGTTCACAACCATTTGATAGTTATTTCAGTGCTAAACGGATTTGTCGCCATTACCGCATTTCTGGGGAATACTCTGATCCTCGTTGCCCTTCACAAGGAGACTTCACTTCATGCGCCGTCCAAACTTTTGTTCCGCAACTTAGCGACAACTGATCTTTGTGTTGGTCTCATTGCAGAACCTCTTGGTCTTACCTATCTTATATTGTCACTGAAAGAACGATGGGATATTTGCCACTACGTATTTGCTACTTCCAATATTACAAGTCATATTTTATGTGGTGTATCTTTGTTTACACTGACCGCCATAAGCGTGGACAGGCTTCTCGCCCTGTTATTAGGACTCAGGTACAGACAAGTTGTAACCTTAAAGCGAATATATCGAATTGTAGCTGTTTTTTGGGTTGTCTCCTCTGCCGGAACGGCAATGTTACTTTGGAATCAACGTATAACCTCGTCGTGTGCCGGCATACTTGTAGCACTTTGTGTAGTCACGTCAATCTTCTCTTACACGAAAATTTTCTATACTCTCCGCCATAACCAGATTCACGCACAAAGTAACGTTAATCAAGGACAACCAAGCCAAACAGTTCAATTGAACATAGCGCGTTACAAAAAAACAGTGTTCAGCGCACTTTGGGTGCAGGTAGCGTTAGTTGTTTGTTATCTGCCATATGCTATCGTGGTGGTTTTGTATCTTCAAAGAGGAGTCACGTCATACATTTTGGTCGCTTCGCTTTATTCAGGAACTTTGATTTACCTTAACTCGTCATTGAACCCGATTCTTTACTGTTGGAAGATCAGAGAAGTGAGACAAGCAGTAAAGGACACACTCAGGGGACTTTTTTGTTGTTCGAGTTAATTCTTACAATAAGCCTTACTATTTAATGCATCTATCAAAGCATAGTAAAATATAAAGCTAAAGTACCACGTTTTTTTCAATTGTACTCTGTGAGTTTTGTATAACAGTAAAATGTTGTTTTAAATAGACGGTAAGATAAACAATTGTGTTCGTCTAAAATCGTTATAACTCAGCGAGTGGAAGGCGAAAACTACCTAAAGGTATTAATTGCATGTGTCATCCAAAGAAACGAGCTACTTTGATGAAGGAAGTCGACAGAAGATTGAGAAGTGTTCAACTAAGCCAACCAGAAGAAAAAATCCAAACAAGATTGGCTATCACCTAGTTTCCGAAATTCGAGACAGCAAAATTAGTCCACCATTCTACAATCCAGGGACGCAAACGGAATTTAACTTTTAATGAATTAAAATTGTGATGTTTTCGTTTTACTTTGTCAAAGTAAATCCATCTCTAAATTATTAGAGGAAAAAATGGCATTTTAATTTTACGACTGTTAAACAAAAGCTTAACAGTTAATTGTCATTGGTTAGTTGTTTGTAACATTAAACTAGTTATGAATAAAAATGCTTGATGGTTTCTTTTCTTTAAATTTATTCAGTTCAGTCTTCATTTCGTTTGTTCTGCTGCAAATGTAAACGGAGCGAACAAAAAATGAGTAAAACAGGAGAAAACTAAAACTGGAAAAGAAAATTGAATAGATAAGGTACCATAATCAGGTCTTATTTAGGGCATGAGTAAGCGTTACTTAGCAACCAAATTACTTCAACACGTGATCATATTTCGTATGCCACAACTTTTCACGTGCTTGATCACCAGCGTAAAATTACAGTCGATCTTCATGCACCAATTTATGCGAAAAATTTAAAGTGGCAAAAATAAATCAAGGAGAACTTTCTAAGAGTTTTAACTTTGAAAGATCCATAAATTTAAAGGTAGATTCACAGGAAGCGAATGTCAGTTTAGCATCAAATAGGACTAATTTCCATGATTAAAAGGGAAATTTTCAGGCTTGAATGATACGAAGACGTCGAAGCGTTTAGTTATTTACTTATTGCATGCCTTAACGACTCTTAAAACACTTGCTAGAGAGCACGCGCTTGCCCGAATAATTGCTAGTCATGTTGATACCACAATCTTTTTTTCATTGACTGGCTTTTCTAAACTCCAGTGAAAAATATGAATGTGTTCAGTTAATATGTCTTTGCCGCAATAAGCATATCTCACAGTTGATAGTTGACATTGAGGGGGCGTGGTTAGTTATTTCTGTTTGATGATGTTTTTCTATTATTTGTTTGCAGTCTCTTGGTCGGACACTGACATACAACAAATGCAAACAAAGCGAGGAAAAAAGGAAATAAAATAAACACAAGTACTAAAGAGTCAGTTTTCGGAAAGAAATAAACGTAGCCCAATGCAGGCTAAGAGCCATGTCTCGTTAAACTACATATAGCCGAAGGCAACATAGCCTGGTTACCAGTCTTTGCACTGCTCGAAGAAGATAAAAAGACTGAGAACATTTTTGGTGACAGAGTGAAAACACCTGTAATAGGGATAAACTTATGACGCACTTAACAGCATGCGCACACCTGAAAACTTGTGTTGCTTGTCAGATTATATAAATTTATAGGGTTTTGTAATTAGCTGGCGGCACAAAACTCCAATTAAAAATGAGAAATTTATAATAACTTGTGTCTTTAAATTGTTTTTCAATATTTTCTGGGATGGATATAAATTAAAAGAGGACGACAAATAATTTCAGAGTGCGTGGCTCCACAACTTGCTTCAATTTAAGAAACGTGGTTGTAATGTTTGCCACAGTAACATTTGTAGGTACGTAGATACGAAGTACATTAAATCGTTGTTCAGGCAAAATGAAAGCATATTTAAAACAAAAGAAAGAAACATAAAAAGCACCTGACCCTGCCTACCCTCTACCATTTGCCGCCATATGTAATTAACTGTTAGAGAATGACAAATTCAAGACGCAAAGCGCAAACCCGGGCGATGTTTTATGTGCCAGGTCAGTCGTGCTTTTCTATTGTGATAAGTTTGTGGTGTTGATGTTCGATACTAAGTTTATACTAAGGTCCTTTACTGAATGAGATCTCTGTTGTGTTCATTACTGGCGGGAATTTCTTTGGCGCACCGGCCACTACAAGTTAATTTGCATTCTTAAGTGGTTGAATAAAACTCCCTTTAGAGACTATGAAAAACGTTGACTGACTCAATAAACTGTTAAAAAGTCATCATAGAGGTTTCACCTTTTCTCTCACGACATACAAATTTTTAGTTCTCTGACTCTCTTTTTACTCCCAAATCATGCTAAAAAAAGAAAGGTAGTTTATTCCTTGGATAAAAAATATTCAGTAAGTCTGCACAGCTGCGACTGTAGTTAAAAGATTATTGGCTGAACTGAAATTGAAACTTCCTCTTTAATGATGTAACTGTCATAAAGAGACTGAACCAAGTCTCCTTTACTGTCATCTTCTCGCATATTCCTGTTATCTACCTTTCATAGTTCTAATGAATATTCTTGGGACGTTAGGGGCATTAAGGTTGCCTGGTATAAAGACAGATTTTTTGACTTAATTGTAATTTTTGAAAATTAATACATTTTCAGTAAACTTATCCTGATCTTTTAAATTTCTTCTCAGCTTCCTTTCTGATAAATCCAGCTGCTCAAAAACTTCATAAGATAAATTAAAGTTCATGGAAAAAAGAAACGAGGATTAATACAGTCCAAGATCCATGTCTCGTTTAACTACATATAGCTGAAGGAGATGTATTGGCAAGGTAGCCTGGTTACCAGGGCCTTTACACTGTCGCGAAGAGAAAACAAGGACTGGGAACAAGGTTGGTGACAGAGTGAAAACACCTGTAATAGGGATGAGGCGCTTATGAGCATGCGCTCATTCACCTGGAAACTTGTGTTGCTTGTCAAATTATAGCATCATGGCCTCTTTTAATTAGCTGGCGGCACAAAACTCCAATTAAAAATATGAAATATATAATAACTTGCGTCTTTAAATTGTTTTTCAATATTTTTTGGGACGGATATGAATTAAAGGAAGACGAGAAATAATTTCAGGGTCCGTGACTCCACAACTTGCTTCAATTAAATAAGCGTGATCATGTTTGTCACAGTAGCATGATTTTAGAAGGATTATATACGTAGTACATTAAATCGTTGTTCAGGCAAAACGAAAGCGAATTTAAAACAAAAAAAAAACATAACAAGAATTCTGACTCTGTCTACCCTTTACTGTTTCCCGCCATATTTAATTAAATGTTAGAGAATGACAATTTTAACACGCAAAGCGCAAAGCCGGCCGATGTTTTATGTGCCAGGTAAGTCGTTCGTTTTTATTATAAGTTTGTGTTGTTGTTGTTCGATATTAAGTTTATACTAAGGTTCTTCTGTTGTGTTCATTACTGACAGGAATTTCTTTGGCGCACCGGCCACTACAAGTTAATTTGCATTCTTAAGTGGTTGAATAAAACTCCCACCAAAGGCTATGAAAAACGTTCACTGACTCAATAAACTGTTCAAACGTCATCATAGAGGTTTTACTTTTTCTCTCACGACATACATAGGGCATTAAAGTTGCGTGGTATAAACACTTACAAAACAGATTTTTTGACTGAATTGTAATTTTTCAAAATTAATACATTTTTTGTGAACTTTTCCTGTATGATCTTTCAAATTTTTTCTCAGCTTCCTTTCTGTTAAATCCAGGTGCTCAAAAAATTCATCAGATAAATTAAAGTTTAATACAAGAAGTCATTATAAATACTTAGGCAAAGCATCGATACAAATTCAGCACGTTTTGCACGGCACCAACATGGCATTGGCAAACTTAACTGAAGTTCCAAAGCAAAAATCATACGAAGAGCTGGCTTGTGCATCAGAATTTACCAGAGGAGTTCACAACCATTTGATAGTCATTCCAGTGCTAAACGGATTTGTCGCCATTACCGCATTTCTGGGGAATACTCTGATCTTAGTTGCTCTTCACAAGGAGACTTCACTTCATGCGCCGTCCAAACTTTTGCTCCGCAACTTAGCGACAACTGATCTTTGTGTTGGTCTCATTGTAGAACCTTTTGGTCTTACCTATTTTATATTGTCACTGAAAGAACGATGGGATATTTGCCGCTACGTATTTGCTACATTCAATATCACAAGTCATATTTTGTGTTCAGTGTCTTTGCTTACACTGACCGCCATAAGCGTGGACAGACTTCTCGCCCTGTTATTAGGACTCAGATACAGACAAGTTGTAACTTTGAAGCGAATATATCGAATTGTAGCTGTTTTTTGGGTTGTCTCCTCTGCCGGAACGGCAACGTTACTTTGGAATGAACGTATAACCTCGTTCCGTGCCGGCATACTTGTAGCACTTTGTGTAGTCACGTCAATCTTCTCTTACACGAAAATTTTCCATACTCTCCGCCATAACCAGATTCACGCACAAGGTAACGTTAATCAAGGACAACCAAGCCAAACAGTTCAATTGAACATAGCGCGTTACAAAAAAACAGTGTCCAGCGCACTTTGGGTGCAGTTAGCGTTAGTTGTTTGTTATCTGCCATTTGCTATCGTGGAGGTTTTGCGGCTTCAGAGAGGAGTGTCATCAGACATTATCGTCGCTAGGTTTTATTCAGCAACTGTGGTTTACCTTAACTCGTCATTGAACCCGATTCTTTACTGTTGGAAAATCAGAGAAGTGAGACAAGCAGTAAAGGACACACTCAGGGGACTTTTTTGTTGTTCGAGTTAATTCTTACAATAATGCCTTACTATTTAATGCATCTATTAAAGCATGGTAAAATATAAAGCTAAAGTACCGCGCTTTTTCAATTGTACTCTGTGAGTTTTGTATAATAGTAAAATGTTGTTTTAAATAGACGGTAAGATAAACAATTGTGTTCGTCTAAAATCGTTATAACTCAGCGAGTGGAAGGCGAAAACTACCTAAAGGTATCAATTGCATGTGTCATCCAAACAAACGAGCTACTTTGATGAAGGAAGTCGACAGAAGGTTGAGAAGTGCTCTACTAAGCCAACCACAAGAAAAAATCCAAGCAAGAGTGGCTATCAGCTAGTTTCCGAAATTCGAGACAGCAAAGTTAGTGCATCATTCTAGAGACCAGGGACGCAGACAGAATTTAACTTTTAATGAATTAAAATCGTGAGGTTTTCGTTTTTGTTTTGTCAAAATAAATCCATCTCTTAATTATTAGAGGAAAAAAGGCATTTTAATTTTAATTCTACGACAGTTAAACAAAAGCTTAACAGTTAACAGACATTGGCTAGTTGTTTGTAACATTAAACTTGAATAAAAATGCTTGATGGTTTCTTTTCTTTAAATTTATTCAGTTCAGCCTTCATTTCGTTTATTCTGCTGCAAATGTAAACGGAGCGAACGAAAAATGAGTAAAACAGGAGAAAACCAAAACTGGAAAAGAAAATTGAAAAGAAAAGGCACCATAATCAGGTCTTATTTAGGGCATGCGTAAGTGTTACTTAGCGACCAACTTACTTCAACATGCACGTGATTATTTTTCGTATGCCACAACTGTTCTCGTGCTCGATCACCAGCGTAAAATTACAGTCGATCTTCATGCACCAATTTATGCGAAAAATTCAAAGTGGCAAAAATAAATCAAGGAGAACTTTTCAGAGTTTTAATCAAACTTTGAAAGATCTATAAATGTAAAGGTAGATTCACAGGAAGCGATTGTCAGCTTAGATCAAATAGGACTAATTTCCGAAATTTTCAGGCTTGAATGATACGAAGAGGTCGAAGCGTTTAGTTATTTACTTATTGCATGCATTAACGACTGTTAAAACACTTGCTAGAGAGCACGCGCTTGCCCGAATAATTGCTAGTCATGTTGGATGGTCTCGCGTAGCAATCAATCAAAAAAAATTTGAAGACTTTTATGATTTCGCCACAACTCGGTCTACAAGGGCAAATCATCAATACAAGCTCTATGTCAAACCAGCACGACTTAACTGTTATAAACATTCTTTTTTCGTTTGAACTGTGAAATTATGGAATGAACTACCTGGTGATATAGTGGAGGCTGATAGCTTTAAGCATTTTAAATCTAAGCTCAAAATGTATTTAAATATTTGACTCTAAAGATCTCGATTTATGTTTACTTATTTTTGTTTTTCTTTTATTTGAGGGAGTTTTCGCATAGGGCTAACCTCCAAACTTCCTTTTCTAGAAGTACTTTTCTTCTTAGTTTTATTTGTATATATAGTCTGCTTCTGGAATAAATAAAGTATGTATGTATGTATGATACCACAATCTTTTTTTCATTAACTGGCTTTTCTAAACTCCAGTGAAAAATATGAATGTATTCAGTTAATATGTCTTTGCCGCAATAAGCATATCTCACAGTTGATAGTTGACATTGAGGGGGCGTGGTTAGTTATTTCTGTTTGATAATGTTTTTCTATTATTTGTTTGCAGTCTCTTGGTTGGACACTGACATACAACAAATGCAAACAAAGCGAGGAAAAAAACAAATAAAATAAACACAAGTACTAAAGAGTCAGTTTTCGGGAAGAAATAAACGTGGCCCAATGCAGGCTAAGAGCGATGTCTCGTTAAACTACATATAGCCAAATGCAACGTAGCCCGATTACCAGTCTTTGCACTGCTCGAAGAAGAAAAAAGGACTGAGAACATGATTTCTGACATAGTGAAAACACCTGTAATAGGGATAAACTTATGACGAACTTAAGAGCATGCGCTCACCTGAAAACTTGTGTTGCCTGTCAGATTATATAAATTTATAGCGTTTTGTAATTAGCTGGCGGCACAAAACTTCAATTAAAAATGTGAAATTTATAATAACTTGTGTCTTTAAATTGTTTTTCAATATTTTCTGGGATGGATATGAATTAAAGGAGGACGACAAATAATTTCAGGGTGCGTGGCTCCAAAACTTGCTTCAATCAAAGAAGCGTGATCGTAATCTTTGTCACAGTAGCATGATTTTAGAAGGATTATATACGTAGTACATTAAATCGTTGTTCAGGCAAAACGAAAGCGAATTTAAAACAAAAAAAAAACATAACAAGAATCCAGACTCTGTCTACCCTTTACTGTTTGCCGCCATATTTAATTAAATGTTAGAGAATGACAATTTTAAGACGCAAAGCGCAAAGCCGGTCGATGTTTTATGTGCCAGGTCAGTCGTTCGTTTTTATTATAAGTTTGTGTTGTTGTTGTTCGATATTAAGTTTATACTAAGGTCCTTTACTGAATGAGATCTATGTTGTGTTCATTACTGACAGGAATTGCTTTGGCGCACCGGCCATTACAAGTTAATTTGCATTCTTAATTAGTTGAATAAAACTCCCACTAAAGACTATAAAAAACGTTGACTGACTCAATAAACTGTTCAAACGTCATCATAGAGGTTTTACTTTTTCTCTCATGACATACATAGGGAATTAAAGTTGCGTGGTATAAACACTTACAAAACAGATTTTTTGACTGAATTGTAATTTTTGAAAATTAATACATTTTCAGTGAACTTTTCCTGCATGATCTTTCAAATTTCTTCTCAGCTTCCTTTCTGTTAAATCCAGGTGCTCAAAAAATTCATCAGATAAATTAAAGTTTAATACAAGTAGTCATTATAAATACTTAGGCAAAGCATCGATACAAATTCAGCACGTTTTGCACGGCAGTAACATGGCGTTGGCAAACTTAACTGAAGTTCCAAAGCAAACATCATACGAAGAGCTGGCTTGTGCAACAGAATTTACCAGAGGAGTTCACAACCATTTGATAGTCATTTCAGTGCTAAACGGATTTGTCGCCATTACCGCATTTCTGGGGAATACGCTGATCTTAGTTGCTCTTCACAAGGAGACTTCACTTCATGCGCCGTCCAAACTTTTGTTCCGCAACTTAGCGACAACTGATCTTTGTGTTGGTCTCATTGTAGAACCTTTTGGTCTTACCTATTTTATATTGTCACTGAAAGAACGATGGGATATTTGCCGCTACGTATTTGCTACTTTCAATATCACAAGTCATATTTTGTGTACAGTGTCTTTGTTTACACTGACCGCCATAAGCGTGGACAGACTTCTTGCCCTGTTATTAGGACTCAGATACAGACAAGTTGTAACTTTGAAGCGAATATATCGAATTGTAGCTGTTTTTTGGGTTGTCTCCTCTGCTGCAACGGCAATGTTACTTTGGAATGGACGTACAACCGCGTCGTGTGCCGGCATACTTGTAGCACTTTGTGTAGTCACGTCAATCTTCTCTTACACGAAAATTTTCCATACTCTCCGCCATAACCAGATTCACGCACAAAGTAACGTTAATCAAAGACAATCAAGCCAAACGGTTCAATTGAACATAGCGCGTTACAAAAAAACAGTGCTCAGCGCACTTTGGGTGCAGGTAGCGTTAGTTGTTTGTTATCTACCATTTGCTATCTTGGATGTTTTGCGCCTTCAGAAAGGAGTGTCGTCATTCCTTGTAATCGCTAGGTTTTATTCAGCAATTTTGGTTTTCCTTAACTCGTCATTGAACCCGATTCTTTACTGTTGGAAGATCAGAGAAGTGAGACAAGCAGTAAAGGACACACTCAGGGGACTTTTTTGTTGTTCGAGTTAATTCTTACAATAATGCCTTACTATTTAATGCATCTATTAAAGCATGGTAAAATATAAAGCTAAAGTACCGCGCTTTTTCAATTGTACTCTGTGAGTTTTGTATAATAGTAAAATGTTGTTTTAAATAGACGGTAAGATAAACAATTGTGTTCGTCTAAAATCGTTATAACTCAGCGAGTGGAAGGCGAAAACTACCTAAAGGTATCAATTGCATGCGTCATCCAAACAAACGAGCTACTTTGCTGAAGGAAGTCGACAGAAGGCTGAGAAGTGTTCAACTAAGCCAACCACAAGAAAAAATCCAAGCAAGATTGGCTATCAGCTAGTTCCCAAAATTCGAGACAGCAAAGTTAGTCCACCATTCTAGAGTCCAGGGACGCAGACAGAATTTAACTTTTAATGACTTAAAATCGTGAGGTTTTCGTTTTTGCTTTGTCAAAGTAAATCCATCTCTTAATTATTAGAGGAAAAAAAGGCATTTTAATTTTAATTTTACGACTGTTAAACAAAAGCTTAACAGTTAACAGACATTGGCTAGTTGTTTGTAACATTAAACTAGTTATGAATAAAAATGCTTGGTTTCTTGTCTTTAAATTTATTCAGTTCAGCCTTCATTTCGTTTGTTCTGCTGCAAATGTAAACGGAGCGAACAAAAAATGAGTAAAACAGGAGAAAACCAAACCTGGAAAAGAAAATTGAAAAGAAAAGGCACCATAATCAGGTCTTATTTAGGGCATGCGTAAGCGTTACTTAGCAACCAAATTACTTCAACACGTGATCATATTTCGTATGCCACAACTTTTCACGTGCTCGATCACCAGCGTAAAATTACAGTCGATCTTCATGCACCAATTTATACGAAAAATTCAAAGTGGCAAAAATAAATCAAGGAGAACTTTCCAGAGTTTTAATCAAACTTTGAAAGATCTATAAATGTACAGGTTGATTCATAACAAGCGAATGTACAGATTAGGATCAAATAGGACTAATTTCCATGATTAAAAGGGAAATTTTCAGGCTTGAATGATACGAAGAGGTCGAAGCGTTTAGTTATTTACTTATTGCATGCATTAACGACTGTTAAAACACTTGCTAGAGAGCACGCGCTTGCTCGAATAATTGCTGGTCATATTGATACCACAATCTTTTTTTTATTAACTGGCTTTTCTAAACTCCAGTGAAAAATATGAATGTATTCAGTTAATATGTCTTTGCCGCAATAAGTATATCTTACAGTTGATAGTTAACATTAAGGGGGCGTGGTTAGTTATTTCTGTTTGATGATGTTTTTCTACAATTTGCTTTCAGTCTCTTGGTTGGACACTGACATACAACAAATGCAAACAAAGCGAGGAAAAAAACAAATAAAATAAACACAAGTACTAAAGAGTCAGTTTTTAGGAAGAAATAAACGTGGCCCAATGCAGGCTAAGAACGATGTCTCGTTAAACTACGTATAGCCGAATGCAACGTAGCCCGGTTACCAGTCTTTGCACTGCTCGAAGAGGAAAAAAACACTGAGAACAAGATTTGTGTGAAAACATCTGTTATAGGGACAAACTTATGACGCACTTAAGAGCATGCGCTCACCTGAAAACTAGTCTTGCTTGTCAGATTATATAAATTTATAGCCTTTTGTAATTAGCTGGCGGCACAAAACTCCAATTAAAAATGTGAAATTTATAATAACTTGTGTCTTTAAATTGTTTTTCAATATTTTCTGGGATGAATATATGAATTAAACGAGGACGACAAATAATTTCAGGGTGCGTGGCTCCACAACTTGCTTCAACCAAAGAAGCGTGATCGTAATGTTTGTCACAATAACATTCGTAGGTACGTAGATACGAAGTGTTCAGGCAAAATGAAAGCGTATTTAAAACAAAAGAAAGAAACATAAAAAGTACCTGACCCTGCCTACCCTCTACCGTTTGCCGCCATATGTAATTAAATGTTAGAGAATGACAAATTTAAGACGCAAAGCGCAAACCCGGGCGATGTTTTATGTGCCAGGTCACTCTTGTTTTTGTATTGTGATAAGTTTGTGGTGTTGATGTTCGACATTAAGTTTATACTAAGGTCCTTTACTGAATGAGATCTCTGTTGTGTTCATTACTGACAGGAATTTCTTTGGCGCACCGGCCACTACAAGTTAATTTGCATTCTTAAGTGGTTGAATAAAACTCCCTTTAGAGACTAAGAAAAACGTTGACTGACTGTTCAAACGTCATCATAGAGGTTTCACCTTCTCTCTCACGACATACAAATTTTTAGTTCTCTGAATCTCTTTTTACTCCCAAATCATGCTAAAAAAAGAAAGGTAGTTTATTCCTTGGATGAACAATATTCAGTAAGTCTGCACAGCTGCGACTGTAGTTAAAAGATTATTCGCTGAACTGAAATTGAAACTTCCTCTTTAATGATGTAACTGTCATAAAGAGACTGAACCAAGTCTCCTTTTCTGTCATCTTCTCGCATATTCCTGTTATCTACCTTCCATAGAATGAATATTCTTGGGGCGTTAGGGGCATTTAAAGGTTGCGTGGTATAAAGACTTACAAAACAGCTTTTTTAACTAAATTGTAATTTTTGAAAATTAATACATTTTCAGTAAACTTATCCTGATCTTTCAAATTTCTTCTCAGCTTCCTTTCTGATAAATTCAGGTGCTCAAAAAATTCATAAGATAAATTAAAGTTCATGGAAAAAAGAAACGAGCATTAATGCAGTCCATATAGCCGAATGAGATGTATTGGCAAGGTAGCCTGGTTACCAGGACGTTTGCACTGTCGCGAAGAGAAAACAAGGACTGGGAACAAGGTTGGTGACAGAGTGAAAAGACCTGTAATCCCTGTAATAGGGATAAACTTATGAGGCGCTTAAGAGCATGCCCTCACCTGAAAACTTGTGTTGCTTGTCAAATTTTATAATTTCGTAACCTATTGTAATTAGCTGGCAGCGAAAAACTCCAATTAAAAATATGAAACATATAATGACTTGTGTCTTTAATTTTTTTTCAATAATTTTTTGGGATGAATATGAATTAAAGGAGGACGACAATTCATTTCAGCTTGCGTGGGTCTAGAACTTGCTTCAGTCAAAGAAGTATGATCATAATGTTTGTCACAGTAACATGATTGTGCTATGATTATATGAGTAGCACATGAAATCGTTGTTCCCTGAACTACAAATTAAACTTTCCTGTTAATTATGAAGTGATAATTTGTTTGAGCCCACCATGCTGGTTTGTTATATTTTGTGACCTGCGTTTATCGACTCTCCGTGCTGCATATTAACTGTATATCAATATTCTTATGCATTAAGTTATGATATCATGAACTTAAGGACATGGATTAGCTGTTGAATTATAGTCTTTGGAAATAGATAAAGTTGCTAAGAACTCATTTGAATGTTTCAGAATTTTTGTCGGTTGTTTTCTAATAAAACCCATTGCTTCAACTAAAGTTCATAACACGGATTCAGCAAAATTTGACAAAGTTAATTGACCTAAGTCGTCAATAAACTACCCCATAGTTTAACCTTTTTTGCCGAGCACTGCCGTAACATGGCGACAGCATACTCTTGCAGAAGACGTCAAAGGAATGTTCTAGCTTTTTAACGCACGTGAAGAGCTTTTGTTTTGCTCATGAAACATTTTGCTCTATAACATCTTCGTTATCGTCGCCGCCGTGTTTTCGTAAGGTCCCTAATATGTCTGTTGATGTACAGCAAATGTAAACAAAGAGAGCAAAAGATGAGTCAGAGAGTGACATTCCCGAAAATGAATTAAGATAGAAAAAATGAAACCAAATTTAACACAAACACAGCCGCAAAAAAAAAATTAAAGAAAAAGCAGCCTGACTCAACCTGTATGAGCAGGAACTTTCGGTTTTGTAATAATATAAGTTGCAAGAAACAAGAGTCTACCTATGTAAATAAAAAATGTAATAACTCCACATTGAACGTTTCCGTTAAGCCTTCGTGGAGGTAAACATCATAACGAATGATGAAGCTCGCTCAGGACACTGTCATATTTCGACCCTTAATACACGCAATATTTAAAAACGTTTATCAGTCAGATGACATTTGTATAATATCTTATTGAGTCGACATTTGTCGCCATACTAAATTAAATGTTAGAGAATGGCAATTTTAAGAGGCAAAGATCAAAAGCAGGGTGATTATTTATGAGCCAGGTCAATTATACATTTCTGTTGTCAAGTTTACACTGGGATCGTTTACATCATAAGAAAAGTTTGACATTCGTCTCCTTTGTCGAAAGCATACAATTGTATTTTCTCTTATTTCAGTGTTTTTGTAGCTCTGATATTAACCATACCATAATCGAAAAATAAAGGTAGTTTATTCCTTGGGAGCACAATTAAAATAAGCTTGCACAGGTGCGACAGTAGACAAAACATTCGCGGAACTGCAAATTAAAACTTCCGCTTTAGTTATGTAACAGTGATAATATGGCTGAAAACATCTCTCCTGTTTTGTCATATTTTCGCATCCTTCTGGCAATTACCGTTTACAGAAACATTTTTACTGTGAATAAATATTCTTGTGACCATAGTGCATTAAGGTTCTGTGGAATACGGGCTTCTAATAAATAGCGGATATTTCTAATGAATTGAATTTTTGAAAATTAACACATTTTCAATGAACTTCTCCTGATCTTTCAAATTTCATCTTAACTTCCTGTCTAAAAACCAGATGCTTATAAAAAATTCATAAGAAAAATTAAATTTTAAAGCAAGTAGTCATTGTAAATACTTTGAGCAGCGATACAAATTGAGCTCGTTTTGCGCGACAGTAACATGGCGTTAACAAACTTAACTGGAGATCCAACCCAAACCTCATCCGAAAACCTGGCGTGTTCAACAGAATTTACTGAAAAAGTCCATAACCATTTGATAGTCCATTTAACGCTAAATGGTTTTGTGGCCATTACCGCATTTCTGGGGAATGCTCTGATCCTAGTTGCTCTTCATAAGGAGACTTCACTTCATGCGCCGTCCAAACTCTTGTTCCGCAACTTAGCGACAACTGATCTTTGTGTTGGTCTCATTGCAGCACCTCTTTTTGTTACTTATCTTATATCTTCCCTGAACGAACAGTGGAATATTTGCCGCTACGTGTTTGCTGTTCTCAATATCACCAGCCACCTTTTGTGTTCAGTGTCATTGTTTACACTGACCGCCATAAGCGTGGATAGGCTTCTCGCCCTGTTATTAGGACTCAGATATAGACAAGTTGTAACTTTAAAGCGAATATATCGCATTGTAGTTGTTTTTTGGGTTATCTGCACTGCCGGAGCGACAACGTTACTTTGGAATCAACGTATAACCTCGTTGTATGTCTGCGTTATTGTAGGACTTTGTGTAGTCACGTCAATTTTCTCTTATACGAAAATTTTCTTTACTCTCCGTCATAACCAGATTCAAGCACAAGGTAGCGTTAATCAAGGACAACCAAGCCAAACAGTTCAATTGAACATAGCGCGTTACAAAAAAACGGTGTCCAGCGCACTTTGGGTGCAGTTAGCGTTAGCTGTTTGTTATCTGCCAGTTGCTATCGTGGCGGTTTTGCGCTTTCAGAGAGGAGTGTCGTCAGACATTTTCGTCGCTAGGTTTTATTCAGTAGCTTTGGCTTACTTAAACTCCTCATTAAACCCAATTCTTTACTGTTGGAAGATCAGAGAAGTGAGACGAGCAGTAAAGGACACACTCAGTGGACCTTTTTGTTGATCGAGTTAATTCTTACAATATTGTCTGGAAGCACGGTAAAATATAATGTTGACGAACCATTCTTTTTCAATTGGACTTTTGTGAGTTTTACATAATAGTAGAATGCTGCCTTTGTACATCGATTGGAAAGGAAAAGTTATTTGTAGGTAATGTGTCATCTAGACAAACGAGCTTTTTTAACTAAGGAATTCGACAGAACGTTGAGAAGTTTTCAATTAAGTCAACTAGAAGAAAAAATTAAGATTGCCTGGTAGTTAGCTCACAAAATTCAGGACAAGGAACGTTAGTACACCATTCTACAATCGAGTAATGATGGCAGAATTTAACTTAAGATTGTGAGGTTTTCGTTTTCGCTTGGTCAAAGCAAATCCATGACTTAAATATTAGAGTAAAATAAAGAAGGCATTTTTTGTTTGAAATTACAACTTCCGCGTTAAACAAAAGCATAATAATTGACAGTCCTGTGGCTAGTTGTTTCGGACATTAAAGCTGTATTAAAAAAAATTGTTTGATGATTTCTTTTTTCTTAAGATTTATTTTTAGTCGACGTCTCGTTTGACGCGCTAAAAATGAGAAACGGAGCGAAGGAAAAATGGGCAAAACTGGAGAAAACCAAACGTGGAAAGGAAAATTGAAGAGAAAAAGCCCCATAATTAGGTCAGCACGTGATCATATCTCATATGCCGCTACTGTTCACGTGCTCGATCATCGGCGTCAAATTACGGTCGATCCTCGTCATACACCAATTTATGCGAAGAATTAAGATTAACAAAAAAGAAATAAAGAAGAAATGTCCACAGTTTTAATCACACTTTGAAAAATCTAGGAGTCTATTAGATTCACACCAAGCGAATATACAGTTTAGGGTCAGATTTAGACCAATTTCCATGATAGAAAAGGAAATTTTCGGGCTTAAATGATACGAAGATAAGGAAGCGTTTAGTTATTAATTTCTTGCACGCGTTAAGGAATATTTGAATATTTGCTTGAGAGGACGCTTTTACCCAAATAACTGTGGTCCTTGTCATGTTTATACAACATTATTAATTAACTGGATTTTTAAAACTCCCAGTGAAAAATATGAAGGCGTTAATTAATTTGTCTTTGCCACTATAAGCATATCTCATAGTTGACAGTTGACATTCAGGGGGGCGTGGTTAGTTATTTTTGTTTGATGATATTTTTTTATAATTTGTTTTCAGTCTCTTGGTTGGACACTGATATACGACAAATGCAAACAAAGCGAGGAAAAAAATCAAATAAAATAAATACAAGAACTTAAGAGTCAGTTTTCAGGAAAAAAGAAAGGTGGACCAATGTACGCTTAGAGCCACGTCTAGTTAAACTACATATAGCCGAATCCAATGTAGCCTTGTTGCCAGTCTTTGCACTGCTCGAAGAGGAAAAAAGGGACTGAGGACAAGATTGGTGACAGAGTGAAAACATCTGTAATAGGGATAAACTTGTGACGCACTTAAGAGCATGCGCTCACTTGGAAACTTGTGTTGCTTGTCAAATTATAGCGTCATGGCCTCTTTTAATTAGCTGGCAGCACTTAACTCCAATTAAAAATATGAAATATATAATAACTTGCGTCTTTAAATTGTTTTTCAATATTTTTAGGGACGGATATGAATTAAAGGAAGACAAGAAATAATTTCGGGGTGCGTGGCTCCACAACTTGCTTCAATTAAAGAAGCGTGATCATTATGTTTGTCACAGTAGCATCATTTTAGAAGGATTATATACGTACTACATTAAATCGTTGTTCAGGCAAATCGAAAGCGAATTTAACACAAAAAAACATAACAAGAATCCTGACTATGTCTACCCTTTACTGTTTGCCGCCATATTTAATTAAATGTTAGAGAATGACAATTTTAAGACGCAAAGCGCAAAGCCGGCCGATGTTTTATGTGCCAGGTCAGCCGTTCGTTTTTATTATAAGTTTGTGGTGTTGTTGTTGTTCGATATTAAGTTTATACTAAGGTTCTTTACTGAATGAGATCTCTGTTGTGTTTATTACTGACAGGAATTTCTTCGGCGCACCGGCCACTACAAGTTAATTTGCATTCTTAAGTAGTTGAATAAAACTCTCACTAAAGACCATGAAAAACGTTGACTGACTCAATAAACTGTTCAAACGTCATCACAGAGGTTTTACTTTTTTTCTCACGACATACATAGGGCATTAAAGTTGCGTGGTATAAACACTTACAAAACAGATTTTTTGACTGAATTGTAATTTTTGAAAATTAATACATTTTCAGTGAACTTTTCCTGCATGATCTTTCAAATTTCTTCTCACCTTCCTTTTTGTTAAATCCAGGTGCTCAAAAAATTCATAAGATAAATTAAAGTTTAATACAAGTAGTCATTATAAATACTTAAGCAAAGGATCGATACAAATTCAGCACGTTTTGCACGGCAGCAACATGGCGTTGGCAAACTTAACTGAAGTTCCAAAGCAAACATCATACGAAGAGCTGATTTGCGCAACAGAATTTACCAGAGGAGTTCACAACCATTTGATAGTTATTTCAATGCTAAACGGATTTGTCGCCATTACCGCATTTCTGGGGAATACGCTGATCCTCGTTGCCCTTCACAAGGAGACTTCACTTCATGCGCCGTCCAAACTTTTGCTCCGCAGCTTAGCGACAACTGATCTTTGTGTTGGTCTCATTGTAGAACCTTTTGGTCTTACCTTTCTTATATTGTCACTGAAAGAACGATGGGATATTTGCCGCTACGTATTTGCTACTTTCAATATCACAAGTCATATTTTGTGTTCAGTATCTTTGTTTACACTGACCGCCATAAGCGTGGACAGACTTCTCGCCCTGTTATTAGGACTCAGATACAGACAAGTTGTAACTTTGAAGCGAATATATCGAATTGTAGCCGTTTTTTGGGTTGTCCCCTCTGCCGGAACGGCAATGTTACTTTGGAATGAACGTATAACCTCGTTGTGTGCCGGCATACCTTAGCACTTTGTGTAGTCACGTCAATCTTCTCTTACACGAAAATTTTCCATACTCTCCGCCATAACCAGATTCACGCAAAAAGTAACGTTAATCAAGGACAACCAAGCCAAACAGTTCAATTGAACATAGCGCGTTACAAAAAAAACAGTGTCCAGCGCACTTCGGGTGCAGTTAGCGTTAGTTGTTTGTTATCTGGCATTTGCTATCGTGGAGGTTTTGCGCCTTCAGAGAGGAGTGTCGTCACTCCTTTTAGTCGCTAGGTTTTATACAGGAACTTTGGTTTACCTTAACTCGTCTTTGAACCCGATTCTTTACTGTTGGAAGATCAGAGAAGTGAGACAAGCAGTAAAGGACACACTCAGGGGACTTTTTTGTTGTTCGAGTTAAATCTTACAATAATGCCTTACTATTTAATGCATCTATTAAAGCATGGTAAAATATAAAGCTAAAGTACCGCCCTTTTTCAATTGTACTCTGTCAGTTTTGTATAATAGTAAAATGCTGTTTTAAATAGATGGTAGTATGCAGTGTGCAGGATGTTTGTCCCATGAACTTAGTTTAATGGCCCTAGCTCCCACGAGTCTCCTGTAGCTCAGTAGTAGAACATCCGAACAAGTAATCAGAAGGTCTTAGGTTCGACTCCTGATAGGAGCACTCGGATTTCTTTTTTCCGAGTATGCCTGCGTCACTTTCTAGAATAATCATCATTCTCATAAACAATTGCGTTCGTCTAAAATCGTTATAACTCAGCGAGTGGAAGGCGAAAACTACCTAAAGGTATCAATTGCATGTGTCATCCAAACAAACGAGCTACTTTGATGAAGGAAGTCGACAGAAGGTTGGGAAGTGTTCAACTAAGCCAACTACAAGAAAAAATCCAAGCAAGATTGGCTAATAGCTAGTTTTCGAAATTCGAGAGGCCAAAATTAGTCCACCATACCACAATCCAGGGACGCAGACAGAATTTAACTTTTAATGAATTAAAATTGTGAGGTTTTCGTTTTACTTCGTCAAAGTAAATCCATCTCTTACTTGTTAGAGGGAAAAAAGGCATTTTAATTTTAATTTTACGACTGTTGAACAAAAGCTTAACAGTTAACAGTCATTGGCTAGTTGTTTGTAACATTAAACTAGTTGAATGATGCGACGAGGTCGAAGCGTTTAGTTATTTACTTATTGCATGCATTAACGACTGTTAAAACACTTGCTTGAGAGCACGCGCTCGCTCGAATAATTGTGTTGCTAGTCATGTTGATGCCACAATCTGTTTTTTTTTTTTTCGTTAACTGGCTTTTCAAACCTCCAGTGAAAAATATGAATCTGTTCAGTTAATATGTCTTTGCCGCAATAAGCATATCTCATAGTTGAAAGTTGACATTGAGGGGGCGTGGTTAGTTATTTCTGTTTGATGATGTTTTTCTATTAATTGTTTTCAGTCTCTTGGTTCGACACTGATATACGACAAATGCAAACAAAGCGAGGGAAAAAACAAATAAAATAAACACAAGTACTTAAGAGTCAGTTTTCAGGAAAAAAAAAGAAACTAGGACCAATGCAGGCTGAGAGCGATGTCTCGTTAAACTGCATATAGCCGAATTAAACGTAGCCTGGTTGCCAGTCTTTGCACTGTCTCAAAGAGGAAAAAAGGACTGAGAACAAGATTGGTGACAGAGTGAAAACACCTGTAATAGGGAGAAACTTGTGACGCACTTAAGAGCATGCGCTCACCTGGAAACTTGTGTTGCTTGTCATCAAATTATAGGATCATGGCCTGTTTTAATTAGCTGGCAGCACAAAACTCCAATTAAAAATATGAAATATATAATAACTTGCGTCTTTAAATTGTTTTTCAATATTTTTTGGGACGGATATGAATTAAAGGAAGACGAGAAATAATTTCGGGGTGCGTGGCTACACAACTTGCTTCAATTAAAGAAGCGTGATCATAAAGTTTGTCTCAGTAGCATGATTTTAGAAGGATTATGTACGTACTACATTAAATCGTTGTTCAGGCAAAACGAATGCGAAGTTAAAACAAAAAAAAAACATAACAAGAATCCTGACTCTGTCTACCCTTTAGTGTTTGCCGCCATAATTAATAAAATGTTAGATGACAATTTTAAGACGCAAAGCGCAAAGCCGGCCGATGTTTTATGTGCCAGGTCAGTCGTTCGTTTTTATTATAAGTTTGTGGTGTTGTTGTTGTTCGATATTAAGTTTATACTAAGGTCCTTTACTGAATGAGATCTCTGTTGTGTTTATTACTGACAGGAATTTCTTTGGCGCACCGGCCACTACAAGTTAATTTGCATTCTGAATTAGTTGAATAAAACTCCCACTAAAGGCTATGAAAAACGTTGACTGACTCAATAAACTGTTCAAACGTCATCATAGAGGTTTTACTTTTTTTCTCACGACATACATAGGGCATTAAAGTTGCGTGGTATAAACACTTACAAAACAGATTTTTTGACTGAATTGTAATTTTTGAAAATTGATACATTTTCAGTGGACTTTTCCTGCATGATCTTTCAAATTTCCTCTCAGCTTCCTTTCTGATAAATCCAGGTGCTCAAAAAATTCATAACATAAATTAAAGTTTAATACAAGTAGTCATTATAAATACTTAGGCAAAGCATCGATACAAATTCAGCACGTTTTGCACGGCAGCAACATGGCCTTGGCAAACTTGACTGAAGTTCCACAGCAAACATCATACGAAGAGCTGATTTGTGCAACAGAATTTACCAGAGGAGTTCACAACCATTTGATAGTTATTTCAGTGCTAAACGGATTTGTCGCCATTACCGCATTTCTGGGGAATACTCTGATCCTCGTTGCCCTTCACAAGGAGACTTCACTTCATGCGCCGTCCAAACTTTTGTTCCGCAACTTAGCGACAACTGATCTTTGTGTTGGTCTCATTGCAGAACCTCTTGGTCTTACCTATCTTATATTGTCACTGAAAGAACGATGGGATATTTGCCGCTACGTATTTGCTACTTCCAATATTACAAGTCATATTTTATGTGGTGTATCTTTGTTTACACTGACCGCCATAAGCGTGGACAGGCTTCTCGCCCTGTTATTAGGACTCAGGTACAGACAAGTTGTAACCTTAAAGCGAATATATCGAATTGTAGCTGTTTTTTGGGTTGTCTCCTCTGCCGGAACGGCAATGTTACTTTGGAATCAACGTATAACCTCGTCGTGTGCCGGCATACTTGTAGCACTTTGTGTAGTCACGTCAATCTTCTCTTACACGAAAATTTTCTATACTCTCCGCCATAACCAGATTCACGAACAAAGTAACGTTAATCAAGGACAACCAAGCCAAACAGTTCACTTGAACATAGCGCGTTACAAAAAAACAGTGTTCAGCGCACTTTGGGTGCAGGTAGCGTTAGTTGTTTGTTATCTGCCATATGCTATCGTGGTGGTTTTGTATCTTCAAAGAGGAGTCACGTCATACATTTTGGTCGCTTCGCTTTATTCAGGAACTTTGATTTACCTTAACTCGTCATTGAACCCGATTCTTTACTGTTGGAAGATCAGAGAAGTGAGACAAGCAGTAAAGGACACACTCAGGGGACTTTTTTGTTGTTCGAGTTAATTCTTACAATAAGCCTTACTATTTAATGCATCTATCAAAGCATAGTAAAATATAAAGCTAAAGTACCACGTTTTTTTCAATTGTACTCTGTGAGTTTTGTATAACAGTAAAATGTTGTTTTAAATAGACGGTAAGATAAACAATTGTGTTCGTCTAAAATCGTTATAACTCAGCGAGTGGAAGGCGAAAACTACCTAAAGGTATTAATTGCATGTGTCATCCAAAGAAACGAGCTACTTTGATGAAGGAAGTCGACAGAAGGTTGAGAAGTGTTTAACTAAGCCAACCACAAGAAAAAATCCAAACAAGATTGGCTATCACCTAGTTTCCGAAATTCGAGACAGCAAAATTAGTCCACCATTCTACAATCCAGGGACGCAGACGGAATTTAACTTTTAATGAATTAAAATTGTGATGTTTTCGTTTTACTTTGTCAAAGTAAATCCATCTCTAAATTATTAGAGGAAAAAATGGCATTTTAATTTTACGACTGTTAAACAAAAGCTTAACAGTTAATTGTCATTGGTTAGTTGTTTGTAACATTAAACTAGTTATGAATAAAAATGCTTGATGGTTTCTTTTCTTTAAATTTAATCAGTTCAGTCTTCATTTCGTTTGTTCTGCTGCAAATGCAAACGGAGCGAACAAAAAATGAGTAAAACAGGAGAAAACTAAAACTGGAAAAGAAAATTGAATAGATAAGGTACCATAATCAGGTCTTATTTAGGGCATGAGTAAGCGTTACTTAGCAACCAAATTACTTCAACACGTGATCATATTTCGTATGCCACAACTTTTCACGTGCTCGATCACCAGCGTAAAATTACAGTCGATCTTCATGCACCAATTTATGCGAAAAATTTAAAGTGGCAAAAATAAATCAAGGAGAACTTTCTAAGAGTTTTAACTTTGAAAGATCCATAAATTTAAAGGTAGATTCACAGGAAGCGAATGTCAGTTTAGCATCAAATAGGACTAATTTCCATGATTAAAAGGGAAATTTTCAGGCTTGAATGATACGAAGACGTCGAAGCGTTTAGTTATTTACTTATTGCATGCCTTAACGACTCTTAAAACACTTGCTAGAGAGCACGCGCTTGCCCGAATAATTGCTAGTCATGTTGATACCACAATCTTTTTTTCATTGACTGGCTTTTCTAAACTCCAGTGAAAAATATGAATGTGTTCAGTTAATATGTCTTTGCCGCAATAAGCATATCTCACAGTTGACAGTTGACATTCAGGGGGCGTGGGTAGTTATTTCTGTTTGATGATGTTTTTCTATTATTTCTTTTCAGTCTCTTGGTTGGACACTGACATACAACAAATGCAAACAAAGCGAGGAAAAAAACAAATAAAATAAACACAAGTACTAAAGAGTCAGTTTTCGGGAAGAAATAAACGTGGCCCAATGCAGGCTAAGAGCGATGTCTCGTTAAACTACATATAGCCGAATGCAACGTAGCCCGGTTACCAGCCTTTGCACTGCTCGAAGAGGAAAAAAGGACTGAGAACATGATTTGTGACATAGTGAAAACACCTGTAATAGGGATAAACTTGTGACGAACTTAACAGCATGCGCTCACCTGAAAACTTGTGTTGCTTGTCAGATTATATAAATTTATAGCGTTTTGTAATTAGCTGGCGGCACAAAACTTCAATTAAAAATGTGAAATTTATAATAACTTGTGTCGTTAAATTGTTTTTCAATATTTTCTGGGATGAATATGAATTAAAGGAGGACGACAAATAATTTTAGGGTGCGTGGCTCCACAACTTGCTTCAATCAAAGAAGCATGATCGTAATGTTTGTCGCAGTAACATTCGTAGGTACGTAGATACGAAGTACATTAAATCGTTGTTGAGGCAAAATGAAAGCATATTTAAAACAAAAGAAAGAAACATAAAAAGCACCTGACCCTGCCTACCCTCTACCATTTGCCGCCATATGTAATTAAATGTTAGAGAATGACAATTTTAAGACGCAAAGCGCAAACCCGGGCGATGTTTTATGTGCCAGGTCAGTCGTGCTTTTCTATTGTGATAAGTTTGTGGTGTTGATGTTCGACATTAAGTTTATACTAAGGTCCTTTACTGAATGAGATCTCTGTTGTGTTCATTATTGACAGGAATTTCTTTGGCGCACCGGCCACTACAAGTTAATTTGCATTCTTAAGTGGTTGAAAAAAAAATCCCACTAAAGACTATGAAAAACGTTGACTGACTCAATAAACTGTTCAAACGTCATTATAGAGGTTTCACCTTTTCTCTCACGGCATACAAATTTTTAGTTCTCTGATTCTCTTTTTACTCCCACCTCATGCTAAAAAAAGAAAGGTAGTTTATTCCTTGGAAGAACAATATTCAGTAAGTCTGCACAGCTGCGACTGTGGTTAAAAGATTATTGGCTGAACTGAAATTGAAACTTCCTCTTTTAAAATGATGTAACTGTCATAAGAGACTGAACCAAGTCTCGTTTTCTGTCATCTTCTCGCATATTCCTGTTATCTACCTTTCATAGTTCTAATGAATATTCTTGGGGCGTTAGGGGCATTAAGGTTGCCTGGTATAAAGACAGATTTTTTGACTGAATTGTAATTTTTGAAAATTAATACATTTTCAGTAAACTTATCCTGATCTTTCAAATTTCTTCTCAGCTTCCTTTCTGATAAATCCAACTGCTCAAAAAATTCATAAGATAAATTAAAGTTTATGGAAAAAAGAAGCGAGGATTAATGCAGTCCAAGATCCATGTCTCGTTTAACTACATATAGCTGAATGAGATGTATTGGCAAGGTAGCCTGGTTACCAGGGCCTTTGCACTGTCGCGAAGAGAAAACAAGGACTGGGAACAAGGTTGGTGACAGAGTGAAAACACCTGTAATAGGGATGAGGCGCTTAAGAGCATGCGCTCACCTGAAAACTTGTGTTGCTTGTCAAATTTTATAATTTCATAACCTGTTGTAATTAGCTGGCAGCGAAAAACTCCAATTAAAAGTATGAAATATATAATGACTTATGTCTTTAAAAACGTTGTACCCTGAACTACAAATTGAACTTCCCTTTTAGTTATGAAGTGATAATTATTCTGACCTGCGTTTATCGACTCTCTGTGCTGCATATTAACTGCAGATCAATATCTTTATGTATTAAGTTATCATATTATGAACTTGAGGACATGGATTGTCTGTTGAATTATATTCTTTGCAAGTACATAAAGTTGCAAAGAACTCATCCGAATGTTTCATAATTTTTGTCGGTTGTTTTCTAATAAAACCCATTGCTTCAACTTAAGTTCATAACACGGATTCAGTAAAATTTGACAAAGCTAATTGACTTTAGTCGTCGAGCACTGCCGTAACATGGCGACATCATACTCTTGCAGAAGACGTCAAAGGAATGTTCTAACTAGCTTTTTAACGCACGATAAAAGTTATAGAGTGCTTTTCTAAACATTCTTTTAGTAGGTTTATCCTAGCTGTCTGAGGAATCACGGTTATTCCAAGAAAAACTTTCCTATTACGGTGGGACAAAATCTCCTTAGATTTGCTCTGAAAGAAGTTATGAAAAGTTGATTGGAAGATGCACCGCGGGTATTATAATTATGTAGTTCATGCAGATACTAGTGAAACAGGTAAAGTTGTCGTGTTGCAAAATGTGCGTATCGTTGTTTTCAAACAGGTGGTGCAATGTCTACAAGACTGCGTCATGCATATGACGAAGATTACACATATGTATACCGACTGCGTGTACAAGCAAAGTTTTAAAAGAAGTAAATGGTAAGTACAATTGTTGCTGGAGCATTATTACTGACTTGACGGTTCGTGTGACTTTAGTCAAACGAAATTCAGACATAACGAAGCTTGTATGCATTTATGATGGCCGAAGTGTTTTAAGTGAACATTTAACAACGTTTTGTCGGAACATTGTTGGCATGATGGTTCGTGCGACTGACATCGAACAAAATTCAAACAAATGAGAGGCTGCCCGGCTGCCTCCTTTAACTCTATAGTTTTTCCAGGAAGCCACACCACCCACCCCCCCCCCCCCCCAACTTCTCTTTTTTGAATAATTAATTAAACGTAATAACTGTAATGTGACGAATGGGGAAAATAGAGGTTGTTGTTGTTTGATTTGCGACAGTGAGCTGTTACAATTGATTTAATAAAAACAATCATTGACAACCGAAATTGCAGAGGCTCTAAAGGCTCATTTCATGTGATTTGTATCAGGTTATATTTATATATATATTGTGTATATTTTTATCGTAGATCCTAATTTTTATTGTTACCTATGTTTATATCTTATTCTAGGGGATTTTTTGTGTAGATTGCTTCAATTTTTTATTTTAGAGGACCCCCCTGAAAACCACCTTTAAGTATTGGAGGCCTCCTCTTAAAAGATGTATTTTATTATTTTATTATTATTATTATTATTATTATTATTATTATTATTATTATTATTATTATTATTATTAAAAAACTCCAGCACAATTTCATACGTTGACAAAGTACGCTTTCAAGACACACCCTAAATAAATTACATGTTCTCAAAGAATGCACAAACCAAGTAATAGCTGACAACATTTATCCGCTAAGTGTACAGTATATAGCGTGTCTATACACGAACACGCTTAATAACATGACCATCAACTCTAATACTAAAAGTGTCAACAAGGAAAGCCTTCCATAAGTTATTTATTTTTTACATTGCTTTATTACTCAGGGCTCCCATTGATAGCAGGTCCGTTATAAATATATTCATAAGGGATTACCCTGTTTAAATAAAGGTGTTCAGTTTTATGTACATTGTTCTCAAGTGTCACGAGAGTAATTTGTGATGAATGAGTCTAATAAATCCACACTTGCTTCTCTTTTGTAATTTTGTTACGATATTAATAAACGTCTTCGTCACTAACAGATTATTTTGTGGTTCGTCATTTCAATATCATTATATCCCATTTTGACAACATAAATAAGACAAGTTTCTCTCTGGGAAGTCAAGAGGGGGCAGAAACCAGGGCTGCAAATTTAGGAGACACTAATTACCGTGTGATAAGACCTTGGACTTATTTCC
>NW_028145449.1:1805000-1872500 GCF_977016875.1 Pavona decussata
GAAGCTTAATAACTCAAAATAAAACAATAATAATAAATGTCAGTGTGTTTACATGTAGCACAGAGCACCAACTGAGGACACTTTGCAAATCGAATGGAATTTGGAAGTGTGTTTTTGAGGAGAGGGGAAAACCAAAGTTCTCAGAGAAAAACCTCTTGGGGCAAGGAGGAGAACCAACAACAAACTCAACCCACATATGACGCCGAGTCTGGCAATCAAACGGGAGTCACATTACTGAGAGGCAAGTTCTCTCACCACTGCACCATCCTTGCTCCACTAAACTCCCTCCCCTCAGTCTTGTGGCATGAAGAAACCAAGAGAAACTTCTTACTTTCCCTCTATCTCTCCCCTCCCCCCTTGAATCAGATGCTAATACCTCACAGGTTAACCAGCATGAAGTGATTGCTAAGTACCCCAGCCCCCCCCCCCCCTCTGCCCTGTATTCTACGGTACCACAGAACACCCAACATGAAGTGACTAAGTCCACCATAAGTTCCCCAGCATGATGTAACTAAGCCCATGGCAGGGTCACAACCCTTGATGCTTGTATCAATTTAAAACAGAGAAAATGGACATGCAATCTTGAGCACCTGCACCCAGCCCTTCATATTATTTAAAGTTCTGATATTTCTTATTCAAAGTACACCAACCTGGTCTGGTATTTGTTCAAACAAAGTTACAACTCTCAGTGGATTAAGTACTTCCTGTTAAAAGAGGAAAATATAAAATTACAGTAAGGCCAGAAATCACCTATTCTTAAAACCTTTTTAGTTGGTCCTTTTTAGTTGGTCCAAATGTTAATTTAATTTTTCCAGGCCTGACTGAAATCTGTTATTTATGACGTTGGCACTTAATGTTCACATTGGTATTTCCACTGAGGATGACAGCTATCGTGATGACGATGACGATGATGACGATGATGATGATGATGATGATGATGATGATGATGATGATGATGATGATGATGATGATGGTGATGCTGGTGATGCTGTTGGTTGATGGCTGTAACAGTGACAGTGATAATAATTATTGCAAGTGCTACTGCTGCTGATAGTGGCTGGTCGGGGTGACAATTTGATTACTATCGGTGACAATGAAGATCATGCTGATGGTATTGTTGACAGTAAGGTGATGATGATGGTATTAATGATGGTAAAAACAAATTTAAGGTATAATCATTCTCTTTTCTCACCTGAGCTTTGCTCAGTAAACTATCAAGTTCTTTGTTGTATTCTACTGCTGAGTCAAATGATGCTTGAAATTGTGAGATGACAGGATCAACTAGCTTCCTGGTTGACTTGTACTTTTCATGTACAATCTTCATCATGCCACTCTTCCGTACAAAACCTAAAATTGAAAAAAAAAGTGGTTTGAGTTTGTTGTTGGTTCTCCGACTCATCCTTGCTCCGAAGCTTTTCTCCAGGTTCTACAGTTTTTCCCCTTTCACAAAATTAAAGTCAACACTTCCAAATTTCAATTCCACCCACGGAACACTTGGACACCTTTGATACAAGTTCTCTTCTTTGATACAAGAGCTCTTTGGTGCTCCGTGGGTAAACAAATTGGGTCAGTTATTACAAGACAGTTTTAACGGTGTTTAACAAAACCATGTTCTAAGCCATTTTCAATTTTGCCAACAGTCATATCTAAACATTCTCTACTGCCTACGATAACAAGAAGGCTTGTATCCCAGACTAGAAAACTATTCATCAACTTAAAATAAACCACTTATAACCAGATTTGGAGGCCCACTGATTGTCTTAAGCTGCGGCCTAAGTTACTGTTTAAATAACTGGCCCATTATATTTCCATTTACAGTTTTTATACAGTCTATTTACCCCACTTTAGTGCCCTCTCCACAGCACCACGCCCCAGTTGTTCAAAGAGCAGATAACTCCATCAAGCAGATAAATTGCAATCCAAGGGATAAAATACCCGTACTGCAACCAATACATTTTATCTGCTGGATAGTGATTCATCCGCTGGATAGAGTAAACTGCTCTTTGAACAACCGGGACCAGGAGAGGTGTCATAAGACTGAGAATGACCAATGCAAGATGACTAGTGAAGTCAGTGTGACAGTCTGCCAGGGCATAATGGGTTTAACCCTTTAAGCCAAAGAGGTGGCAGCCCAACAACTAATTGAATCTCTTTACAGTGTCACTGCTTGATTAAACATTAAAGTTAGGAGATAGAATAAAGGAAATAACCGCCAAAGCTGAAATGCCTTGATTTTTAGACTGATTGATTGAATGATTGATAATTTTAATTGATTGATTGATTGATTGATTGATTGATTGATTGATCAATCGATCAATCGCTAATCATTTGATTTTATGACTGGTATTAGCTACAGAGCAGTCTTACCATTCAGTGCTTCACAATATGGACAATGAGAAATCTTTTTACACTTCTCAACAATCTTTTTCTTGATACTTTTCCTCGTCAAAGAAGAGACTCCGGGACGACTTAACTGATCCAGAAACTGTTTCTTTTCTTGTGGTGGTAAAAGTACCCTTGAACATGTCTGTAGAAGAGCCACAACAGTGATCAGAATCTCATTTCTCCTTTTGAATTGACTAAACAAACAAGATCACTTCAGTCAACTCTCACCTTACGGACACCTCGCTATTACGGACACCCTGATAATTAAATATGGTATGGCAACTAAATCCCCAGCAAAAATAAATAACAGATGTTTGACTGAAAAAAATTTCCACTGTTACTTACTCTCGCTATTAAGGGCTACTAACGCGCGGTTGCAAGAGTGTCCACAGTAAAATAATGGAGTTGACTGTATAATATAGTAATATACTTATGTATAAATTATGCTAATGTCTGAATCTACTGTAGATACAACATAAAGCAGACACATATTGTTTGAAACCTTAAGAACAAGGTGAACAGCTAACCAGAAACCGCTGGCAGTCATGATTAGTACTTGCCAACATGTTTGAGGTTATTTTTTGACATACAGCTTTCGCCACGTAAACATAATTGAAGGGCTGGGAGCATAACCGACCTATGTCAAATTTCAGCCCGTTTTTCGATGTAGCTCGGATTTGTTCAAACTTTTGCATGTGAACTGCAATTCGATTGAAAACCATTGTCCAGTATTTTTTCACGCCGCTTTGTGTTTCGTATTAATGCCATTGAGAAATTTTACCATCTTGTAAAGATATATCGGTAACACTATAGACACTGGATGACCAAAAGGACAATGCACTGAGGATTAAATACTTGTATTCAAAATACACTCGTTGTCTTTGAAACACGGCACACGAAAGCGGTGTTTTTCGCGGGAGCAACGAAAAGAATGCTGTCACGCTTTTATTTGATTCTGTTACAAACTACTACGTATGTGACAGGAATGTCCCAAATGCAAACAGTTACATTCTCCAAGAGAAAATGTGTCCATTTCCTGGCGTAAAATCCAGCTTTGTCCCGTTTGTCGACATATCACTCTTGATAAGGCAAAATACTAGCATTCTACACGATTAACAGGAAGACATGTAGCCATTTCAACGATTAACAACGATTAACAACGATTAACGGCAGTTCTATTAAAAGGTAAAGACTATCTATTCTTTTCAAGACCAGTCGGTGTTAACCGTTGAAAATCTATGTTAATCGTACTTTTATTGAATCATTGCCTTGAAATTGTCAAGTTAATCGTTACATACTGAATTTCAAGCCTGGCAAACCACAACTAAGGCTTGCAAAACACCTTGCATATGGCGGGATTTGTCTCTGATGCTCCCGCGGGATTTGATAATCGAATTGAAAAATTCGCCACGGCACAGTCATCACTACTAAGGAGGGATTCTTTGGACAACATTTCCACCAGTTCCTGTGAACTGCATTCGTCAATTTCATAACTTTTCAAAAGATCCATAGATGTCGTGCGTTTACAAACTTCACCAAACAAAAGCGAAACCAACTAGCCAGTAAGATACGCAAGTTGTTTATCCCGACTTCCTTGATCTATTTTGGGCTTGTTACAACCCGCAAAAGCAAACCATGATATCATCTCAAACGTTACTTATAGCAACAACAACTGGTGCGACTAAACATGGCTCGTGGACAGTGGAAACTTTTAGCCTACCGATAATTTGGAAAACGAGTCTGACGTGGACAAAACCTATAAAAAGATTTGCCTTCCAAGTGCGTTCACTTGTAGACAAGCAAACTACCAAATCCTCCCCCCCTGACTCAATGTTGTCATTTGGGTCACAAACAGTTTCCTGGCAAGCATCGCTTCCCACATAAGGGGGAGGGGGGGAGGGAGAAGTAACTGTGGTAGAATTATGAAGGGAGAAACAGTAAGTGAGTGGTTTTTTGGCTGTCTGTGTTCGGTTGTCATTGCATAGGGGGAGGGGGTGGGAGGGAGAAGTTAGGAAGTGGTTTTTGTTCTGTTCGTGTTTGGTTTTCTCAAGGAGTTTTGTCCACGATTGTAAAACCGCGAAATGTTTTCCAAACCAGGGAGAGCCAAAATTCGGACAAATCCGTGCGAAATCGAAAGCCGCGCTAAAATTCGACATCAAGTCGGTTATGCTCTCAGACCTTCAATAATATTAATGCCAGGGTTAAGTTCCCTGAGGTACAAAAATACAACACTGCACTGTACTTACTTTGCATATAGTTTGTAGGATCACAATGGTTGATCTAAAGAATCCAACATGGAAGATTGGAAGTTCAAGGTCTAAGTATCCATAATGACCAACACAATCAGCCAGTGGTTTGCCACATGTCTCACAATTCCGGTCTTTAGAGCTTGTGCCCTGCAAAGTCACAAAATTTATAATGAAAAAATAAATGGATGGCTCTGTTGGAAACTATGCTATTAAGTGGAATTTGGCTGGGAATTCCAAATTGCTTCAAATTATCTCTAGTTTGGCAAACAGACAAGAAACAAAAAAAGGAAGAATACAACTAATAAAAGTGATTTTTCCTAAGTACTGTACGTATACGTGATTGAAAGCAACCAATCACAGCTAATGAACATGACCTTTAGCTTTTGACCTTTTTGCTTAAACTTTATTCTTTCTTGTTCTTTGATAATGTGATGAAAAAATTGATGGCAGAGAAAAAGTTACGGTTTGATCAAGTCTTGTACTTACATTTAAGACTTTGCATGTCTTTGTGAAAAGTGTACATGTACATGTACAGTTATAATTTTTAAAGTTCTACTTCAACAACAAATTGCCTTACATTATTCATGTCACTTACTGAATAATACATCATTCTCATTCATTCACCAGGCTTAAAATATTCCATCACATTTATTCCATTGCGCAAAATTATGCCACATACGACAATTTCCAATCCTAGCAGTATGCAGGATGTTTGTCCCATAAACCTAGTTTAATGGCCTTAGCTCCCATGAGTGTCCTGTAGCTCAGTGGTAGAGCATTCGAACTAGTAATCGGAAGGTCTTAGGTTCGACTCCTGATTGGAGCACTCAGATTTTTTTTAGAGTATGCCTGTGTCACTTACTGAATAATACATCATTCTCATTACTTTTGCTATAAACTTAAAGAATACAAAAACTTGCAACAAACCATGTGAGAATCCAACACTCCAAATGGTACTGGGGTACGAGAGGTGTCCTGGTTATACAGATTTTTGCTAACGCAGTGAATGTGAGCATATTGTTGCATTTGCTCTGGCGAAAACAAGCCAAAGTTGACATGGCTTCTGCAAAAGGGTATTTCAAAAACACATTTGTTAAATAATGAAAAGCACTAGCTGCCCGGGGAAGGCAGAGAACTCCCATATAAAAGTGAGGGGGTAATATTTTGAAAATAGCCCCTAAAAGGTGCCAGAATTCTGTTTCGAGGGCATCATCTGAACAATTTTTTACCCCTAAAAGGTACCCAATCAGTTAATTGATGTTTTATTCTTCTGATATTTTTCAGCTCAATATCCTTAAAGGAACCATCATACCTCTGATCGAATTCACTTTACTGTGATTTTAGCACCCTAAAAGGTACGATCACCCCCGTCACTTTTATATGGGAGTACAGCCGCTTTAGATTGGCCAGAAAAACATTTCAAATGCTTCTGGAACTGGTTTGGTTAGAGTACTTGCCCAGGGGCTCTCCCGTTCTTATAGTAAACTTTCGCCCACAAAAATCCCTTATTTAATATTACCCCACCAACTGCCCCTTGGTCTCTGAGATCCGAGGGAGCATTGAAATATTATAGGGGATCCTAAGGAAATTCATTTTTACAAAAGGGTAACTGGAACAAAAAGTTTTCTCATTTCTCACCATCCCCCCACCCCAATCCCCAATCCGATAAATAGTGAACGCCTCAAAACGCACACAATTTGTTTTCAAGGCACTGTCAGCGAACACAATCAAAAAGAATAAGACAGCCTTACATCTTTTTAGTGACACCAGACTCTCTGAACTGATCCTTTACCATGGCGGAACACCAAAAATCCCAACGTTTCAACTCCTAAGACAACTATATTTCATCTATTTCATCTTGTCCGGTCGTTCGGGCACTTTTCCGCCATCTTTATTCTTCGCCCGCGTCAGAAATAAACAGCGGACTTACCCATTTGCCGGAATTTTGTCCAAGTAGCATCATTGCAGTGTACCCATCTGAAAGAGAAGACACTGGAAACGAGGAAATGAACTTGAAATAAATTAAAACCAAAATGGCGCGCAAGTTGTTGATATTGTTCACGGCGTTGTCATGGTGTGTTCCTTGCATAGCCATTAAGATTCTCTATGTGACTCCAGAGGATTGTGAAAATCAAAACCAGTTTTTTCAGTTCTCGTCTTTGAGTTGCAAGGACTGTGGAACGCCTGGTCAAAAACTTAGGGAAGATGTGCTGTCATGCGTTTGCGATGAAGCCAAGGGATACAAGCTGCTCGAGGACAAGGGCGGCCCTACGGTTGTCTGCGAAAAGTGCGACAAAACGGGATCAGTAAACATGACAAGTTCGTCTAATGCAACCTTCTGTGTCAGTTGTCCAAAGGACGTTGGCACGTGTAACAACTGCCCCGACTTTCGTACTGATCGAGGCTTTAACGGCGAACAGCTGCAAATCAGACAGTGTAATCGCTGTACTGGGGAAACGATCACAAGTGCAGATAATTATCAAACCTGCCGGCGGTGTCATTGGAGCTTCTTCATAGTCAACAACACGTTTTGCTCCCCTTGCAATGAAGGTGATGGTAATTACGTTGTTTCTGGAAGGGTATGTTCTGAGCAAACAAATTATCTGATCCCCGATGATGCGAACCTGAACAAAGTGAGATATGGCGACAAAGACATCACTTCGACCTTTTTCCGGGATAACTTGAGAGCTGCTCAAGCGCTATGCAAGGAAAATTCAAACCTCACTGCATGCCAATTATTGGGCAACCTGTGCGTATTGCTGGAATATAATACCCAGAGAGGGAATGATGCTTGCAAACAGTATAAAGATCTTGTGGACAGTAGAAGCTTGACTGGAGTTGTGTACGAAGGCTGGCCCCTTATGCCATGGCTGTTTTATAAAAGTTCAAGTGAAGCAGAAGCCCTCGATATAAAGGAGCTATTTCAATCAAATGAGGACATGACGTTTGTTTTTGCAGTATTCACTCTAAATGGTTCATTTGTTGGGTTCAAGACAGGCCTTAACATCCTTCATCTATGTCAGGATCGACCTTCAAAAATGGCTGCTGCATCAAAGTTTGCGACAACATATAAGTCCTCCTGTTCAGTTGCAGTCAAAGAGCTCATGAGGAAACCAATGTTATTTTACGACATGTATCTCAGGCTTGATAAAAAGTTATACCCTGTTCCACTACTGGTAGAAAACTTCCTGGACGGAGGTGAAAAGGTCAATGAGGGAACTAATAGAGGGAGGTGGAAATTGACCAGAAGGTTTTACATTGTTGAAAACATTGTCGGAATAACCGCCAATGACCAGTGGATTCGTTATGCTGAAAAAATTGAGCTGAGTATCAGGATGCGCTCAACTGATGGAGAAATTTACCCTCCAATGTTACGCATTAGGTATAAAGCACTGGATGTGAAAGACGAAGTGGTTTTAAACGGGAACCAAGATGCATCCTTTGAAATTACGTACGAGCCAGTGGAGACATCCAAAGTAAAGAAAGATACAGAGGTATAAATATTTCTGTTTTCTCCTCTTACTGTGCTTTTTAAAAACATGCAAACACTTAGACTAGGGCACTTTCCAATTTCCATTTAGCGAAAATTTCATTTTGACTGGTTGAAATGTATATGGCACGCAGGATCAACTTGCAATTTCCTGGAACAAATGGGCAATCTACAAATGTACTCAACTTTTTCCATTCCATCCAGTTGGGACAGAAATTACTGCTCTATTTGCACAAATGTTTCAAACTTTTCACCATTTCACAAACACAATAACAATGAAAACTCCTTTTGGGTTATTTTTTAAAAACTTAAATGCATGTTAAAGTACAGCCAGTGGATCATTTATTTACAAAGAAACTTGTGCCTTTACTGTGCAAAAATTGGGCAACCATGCGGGCTCCGTGAACAGTAATCTGGTCACCCACGCTCACAACTTAGGCACACCTGTAAGGCAAGCAACCTTGACGATAAAAAACCAGAAAATTTAATTGTGCGATATTTTCAGGGTAGATTGCGCTATAAGAAAGGACTATGATGCGGTAAATTATGCGATTTTTCCCTCAACTATTTTCAGCTTGTGTTACCAGGATTCTGAGAAAGAAAACCACTTTTGTGCTGCTCTAAAGACGATTTTTTTCATAAAGGAACAAAAAATAAGCAACTATGAGTGAATTGGCATAAAAATTTAATTCTGACACATACAGTACCGTGCAAATGTAAGTTGAAAGTCCCTCGAAACTCGAACTTCACGACTCGATCCTCGGTCCTCGAAATCTTCGAGTATCGAGGCTCGGGTCGAGTGCATCGAGTATCGAGTCAAGTGCATCGAGTTTCGAGGCAGGGAAACAAAGAACTTTTCGCGTGATTAGTTTTTTACACGCCAGATGGGTGCGATTATGGTTAGCCATAATCGCACTGCTCTCCAGATGGGTGCGATTATGGTTAACTCGGAGAATAGCAAAAAATGAGTTTTGAGATACGATTCTTCCGATTCTCCAATTTTCCTACTTGGCACGATTCTCCGATTATTCCGATATATCTCGTTCTTTAATCCATTAGCCGAAACAAGCGCACCACACATGAATATATCTCGTTCTTTAATCCATGAGCCGAAACAAGCGCACTACACATGAATATATCTCGTTCTTTAATCCATGAACCGAAACAAGCGCGCTACACATGAATATATCTCGTTCTTTAATCCATTAGCCGAAACAAGCGCACTACACATGAATATATCTCGTTCTTTAATCCATGAGCCTAACCAGCGCACTACACATGAATATATCTCGTACTTTAATCCATTAGCCGAAACAAGCGCACTACACGTGAATATATCTCGTTCTTTAATCCATGAACCGAAACAAGCGCGCTACACATGAATATATCTCGTTCTTTAATTCATGAACCGAAACAAGCACGCTACACATGAATATATCTCGTTCTTTAATCCATTAGCCGAAACAAGCGTACTACACATGAATATATCTCGTTCTTTAATCCATGAACCGAAACAAGCGCACTACACATGAATATATCTCGTTCTTAAATCCATGAACCGAAACAAGCGCACTACACGTGAATATATCTCGTTCTTTAATCCATGAACCGAAACAAGCGCGCTACACATGAATATATCTCGTTCTTTAATCCATTAGCCGAAACAAGCGCGCTACACATGAATATATCTTGTTCTTTAATCCATGAGCCGAAACCAGCGCGCCACACATGAATATATCTCGTACTTTAATCCATTAGCCGAAAAAAGCGCGCTACACATGAATATATCTTGTTCTTTAATCCATGAACCGAAACAAGCGCGCCACACATGAATATATCTCGTACTTTTTAATCCATTAGCCGAAACAAGCGCGCTACACATGAATATATCTCGTTCTTTAATCCACGAACCGAAACAAGCGCATTACACATGAATATATCTCGTTCGTTAATCCATTAGCCGAAACAAGCGCACTACACATGAATATATCTCGTTCTTTAATCCATGAACCGAAACAAGCTCGCTACACATGAAAATACCTCGTTCTTTAATTCATGAGCCGAACAAGCGCACTACACATGAATATATCTCGTTCTTTAATCCATGAACCGAAACAAGCGCGCTACACATGAATATATCTCGTTTTTTAATCCATGAACCGAAACAAGTGCGCTACACATGAAAATACCTCGTTCTTTAATCCATGAGCCGAATCGTAGAATCGGACTATCATTTCTAAAATCTCTTAAGGCAAAACCGTATAATCAGAAGAATCGCAGAATCGGATAGTGTCTTATGGTAATATCGTAGAATCGGAAGAATCGCAGAATCGAATAATCATTTCTAAAGTCTCTTAAGCTAAAATCGTAGAATCGGAAGAATCGGAGACTTCAATCGTAAAAAAGGTAAAAACCTTAGTGGTAAATCGTAGAATAGTACACCTAAATCGGACATACTATTCTCCGATTTAGCCATAATCGCACTGCTCTCTGTTGGAGCGATGTGCGCACATGTACGCTCGAGCTGGAAAGAGTCAGCTCTCCAAGCGTTTTCTCCGTTTCTTGCCGATTACAACCGAAAGTATTGAGCGTTTTTAATCAAGGAAATGCTGCTTTCGAAGTTTTGATTCGGAAGAGTAAGGTACAATCAAGCATAATTTTGTACATGCAGCGTACTGGTTTAGCGGGGCTAAAAGCGATCGCGTGTGTTTCCATTCTCAGTCTGTGAGACAGCGGCCGAAAAAGTCGCAATCTTTTAGTTTCGCTTCCTTCACTGTTAAAACTGGGTTTAGTGAACAAGTAATCCAGTCATCTGTCAGAGGAAGACACTGTTACAATCCGAAATCAGTTGATAGAAAATGAAGAAAACGTGACATTGCCTTTTGAGATGATCTCGATGATATTTATGCAAATTTGTAACGCTATGCCGCTGAGATGTAATCATTCGCGGCGGCTTTCAAAGTCTGCTCAAAAGCAAGCGAACGGCCACGTTGACGTTTCCCCGGTTCCTTGCCGAATTCTACTGAGGTATTATGCACCACCTTGGCTCAAAGTTGGTAGATTATTTTTGTTGTTACGCGTGATACCCAGAGGGAAGAACGTGTCTAAAAATGGGCTCGCTATCTTTTTTGCGCGGGATGCCCGGAGGGCAGAGCCTGTCTGAAAATGGGCTCGCTTTTCTTTTTACGCGGGATGCCCTAAGGGCATACCGTGTCTATAAATGGGCTCGCTTTCTTTTTTTTAACGCGGGATGCCCTGAGGGCATACCGTGTCTAAAAATGGGCTCCGAATTTTTTTTTCCTTCGTCGTAGTCACAAATCTGCACATTAATTTATTCATTAAACTCTGCCCTCTCCTATTAGGGGTGTATTGCTCTGATTGTCTTCAACAAAAGGGGGCCAATGAAAATTCAATCTTGTAGCGTATATCGCGAGGGAGGGGACCCACTCATCCCTACCTGTGTGACGTCAAATCATCATTACACGGGATGCCCGCAGAGCAGGCCGTGTCTAGGTTTGGGTCGGGTATCCTTTTTTTTTTCTCGGAATGCCCGCAGAGCAGGCCGTGTCTTGCTTTGAGTCGGGTATCTTTTTACGCGGGATGCCCTGAAGGGGCATAACGATAGGCTAACTCAAAGAAGAGGATTGTTTGCGTTGCACCAATAGGCAATTCTTTAAGAATGAAAAAACTAGCACCAGGTCCCAGACCTGCCAAAAACGAAAATGACGCCTTGAACTTCGATTGTTTGTGAAATCGATGGTTTCAGAATGTTTCTTTGGCTTTTTCGAAGATAAATCGTCTTGAAACTAAGTGCAGACATGAAATTTTTTCAGATAAGGCATTTATTTATGGTTTATTGTTTAGGAAGTGAAAAGGAGAAGAATATAAAAATATGTGGAGAGAAAAAAAAATATATAGAAGCAAAACCCGAAATCAAAAAAGAGAAATGTGCAACAAAACTGAGAAAAATAACGATAACCTGCGAGAACCTGACAAATCCTAAAATTACGATGGTTGATAAAGTCCGGCGGCCATGCATTGTGTCCGCAACCTGTGTGCGAGTGGACAAAGGCAAGGCCAGGTACAGTTTGTAAGCTTCTGGACGCCAGTCACCATGGATTTGGAGAAGGTGTTCGGGGACACCTGCCTGGAACGCGTAGGTGGCACCCCCGTGACGGAAAATGTGTGGTGAGAAGTTCTTAGGGTCGAGTCCGATGAAGACACCAGCTTCTTGAAAGTGTTGGCGAAGGTAGAGGAGGTTAGTGGCGAAAAATGGCGGCCGTTTGGTACACCGAAAATTGGCGAACGAGATGAGGCGGGGACCAGACTAAAGTCATGCCGAGTAGCAGAAACGGGGCAGAGCTCTGAACCAGGAATGAGAGGCAAAGGGACCAACCAGGAGGATACCCTTGCGGTGCTGTCGCGTTTTTGACCAGCGGATGCGGAGAACTGCTCCCTCAGAGGTGAATTTAATGTCTTCCCGCGTCAGGTGTTTTCTGGGGTCAAAAGCCTGGCCAGAGGATGCGGTCAGATCGGATTTGCAGAGAAACGAGCAAAAGGCAACGAGAAACAAGCACCATAATGTGGACTGCGAAGCAATGGAGGTGTCCAGCAAGCCATAAATGCGGCGTAACATGTCCAACGTAACAGGATGTTTTTGATTGGTGTGAGTTCCTAAAGGCGTTTCAACCCCATAGTTGTCAGACGAACGGAAAAGCTGGATAAGGCGTCACCCGGCAAGTCGTAGTATAAATGAAGGACGCGAAGAGAGTTATAAGAAAATAGAAAAGACAAATAACAATATTACATACCCACAATTAGCAAGGGCTATTCGAGGTGGGTAGCATTTACAGTTGTTTGCACGCTCAAAAGGAACAGAGTTCAGGTGGTTAAGGATATAACAATACGATGACATGTACTGCGAGAGGTAAACAAGGAAACAGGAAATTGTAGATGAAGAGGTGGGCAGAGGGACCAACTGGAAGTCGCGACAGAAGCATAGAAAAGCTCTCCACTGCAAGCGGAGATTGCACATGGTACCCTGGGCGTAGGCCTGGGCTTGGATGACCCCGACTAAGGCTTGAAGTTGAAGGAAGGAATCCGCGGAACCTCTTGCAAAGTTGGTGGTAGCAAAACCTAAAGAAAGGCGAAGGCAGAACGATTAGCTTGACTCAAGTTCAAAAGGACACGTTGAAATTAAACAACTTGGGAGGGCATGGGATGAAGATGGTGGGGGTGTCAGAGGTCAGAGCCTCGAAATAAGCCTGGTGACTGGGAGAAAGATGCCAGCGGCTTAAGTGGTCGGCAATAGCGTTGGAGACACCTGGTACGTGGTCGGCGCGGATCTCGAAATCAAAGACTGCAGACAAGAAACAAATCTCGCGAAGGCAACATTGCATGCCCGCAGTGCGAGAACGACCGGAGTTCAGGGCAAGGACACTGTTTTCATTGTCGCAAGAGATGATTACTCGCTGACCGCACAGGGTCGTGCCCCAAAGCTTTAAAGCCACCATAATTGTAAGCAGCTCCAAGGTGTTGATATCGTGGCCATATAACAGCAAGATGGGATGAGGAAATGGGGTGTGAAAAAATTTCCCACTGAAGTAACCACCGGCGCCGGAACCGCATGCCTCAGTAGAAAAAGACAGGGAGTCATGTATCCACGGGTTGGTCTTGATCAGCGAGACACCATTGTAACTTGGGACGAAATGCCACCACCACCGCAAGTCAGACTTGTTTTCAGGGGTAAGGGGATAGAAACGAGAAGAGCAGTGAGCCCGCAGGGTGTTGTGGAAGCTAGACATGAAGATGCAAGCAGGACAAACGCAGGCTGTAACGAACGCCATGACTCCCAGCAAAGACTGCAAATCCCGACGAGAAATGACACTTGAGTCAAGCAGTGATTGATAGCGGGATAGGAGTTCAGAAAGACGGTCGGCAGTCATGGACATGGTCATGTCGACGGAATGAAACAGGATGCCGAGGAAAATCATACTTTGAGATGGCACACAGTCCTTCTCGGGCAACGACTCGAGACCAAGAGAAAAGGTCTCCTAAAGCCCGGAAGGTGAACTGGGCATTCTCTGCAGAGTCGTCGCCACCAAAATCATCGAGGTAGTTAGTACAGTGGTAACCCATGGACTGGAACATGTGCATGACTGCTGAAGTTGTCCGCTGACAAATCATGGCCGCTGATCGATGTCTAAATAAAGGTTGCTGTGGTGCGACAGACCGGGAAGATGATAGTCTCAGGGATCAATGCGAAGTTGGCGGTAGGCGCAGCTTAAATCCTTCTTGAATAGCCCACAGCCGATGCTGAGTGCTGAGTTCCTTTAATTTCAGATCATTTCAGTTTGCTTGTCGTTTTGCTTGTGTTCTGCATGACGTAAAAAATATATCATTTCAAGGTCAAACGAAAATCGCTCTTTGATTTGAGCTGAGTACGTATTGCATTTCGTAAATTTCAAACAAATGTTATTATAAACAGCTACATTTGCACATTTCCGCCAGTCAGAGAGCTGACGCAGACCTGATGAAAGAAAACAAAAAGTAATTAAGTTCAAAACATAAAACAGGAAAGGATTTCCTCCAGAAGAAAAATTAATAATGGTTTTGTTTTAATAAAATTCACTCGCTTCAGCTTGTTTCAGGCGCAGTTTTAATGTTGTAAATACACTGAGTTAAACATTTTGATCTTCTTGTAGGAAAGCAATGAATTTGCACTGGAAATACAAAATACTATTCCACTGTTTCTAGGAATTTAAGAGTTGTTTTGTAGAGATACATTTCAATTTTCAAGGCAGTTTGGATGAAACGCCCTCTTGGTGTATTAGTGTGTGTGTCGAGTTTTATAATATTCGCTTTACTTTGGAAGGGGGTTAATTGTTCTAAAAGTTTAGGATTTTTCAGGTTCCTGGTTTTCTTTAAATAAAGAAATAAATCATCAAAACGAAGCAGTTTATTTCTAGTCCATGTCATGAGTCGCGGGGGTGGGGAATTGTCTCTTTCTGTGTGCCCGGGGATTGGGAATAGGACGTCAAGTACACAAATGCCCGAGGCCGTGCCCGGGGGGGATGGTAACAGGTAGAATTGAACGACGCATAAAATCTTAGCTAAAAGAAATAATTGTCTCTTTCTAATAAATTAATTGTCCTTGTTTCTACTTGACAGATAGCCGTTGGTTGCCTTTCTGCTCTCGCTTTCATTCTGGCTTTGGTTAAGGTGGTTGCTTGGCGAAGACGAGAGGGAAAAAAAGAAATTGATGGTTTTTCCTTTGTGAAATTTATTCTGTTTTGCTTTGGGACATTTTCCACGATGTTTTTCTGGGTTGCCTTTGGGATGTCTGTACACTGGCTGATTTTCTTCAAGCGTCAAGAAACGGTTTCCCTGCTTCTTCCATCGGAAAGCCAAGAGAAGTTGTTTCTCACACTCTTCTACATCACCTTCACATTCAAGCTCCTTGATGTACTTCACCTGTTGGTGTCGCAGATCTTTTTTGATATATTCTTCATTGACTGGGAGCGTCCCCAGGGGAGAGTAAACCAGCCGGCCCAGGGAGGAGAACCAGGGGCCGTGGATGCACCCGTCAGTATCTGGAGAACCTTGTTCATCGCAAACGAGTGGAATGAAATCCAAACAATTCGTAAAATTAACCCTGAGTTGCAGATTTTCCTGGTTCTGTTCTTCCTAAAGGTGGCTGGTTTTGAGTATTTAGCCACTACTGACCCTGTTGGCAACACTTCCGAAAATTATGCTACAGATTACGTTGGAGAGTTCAGCAATGTCCTGCGATTCGCCATTCTGTCAATTGTGTTCCTGGTGATAGAGGCTTTACAGTGGTTTTTCTTCGCATTCATCTATGAGCGTTTTGTTGGAGACTCACTTGGAGACTTCATTGACTTGTGTTCAATGAGCAATGTGAGCATCTTTATTTTAGAGGTCAGTGCAATACTTTTACACTTGTCTAACTATCATGTAACTAATTTGCCACAAAAAGCTAGTTGCACGTAGAAAACTAGGAAGATTAGAACCAGTCTGTGCCAGGGAAAACAAAACTGCAAAATTAAGCACCTGGCGGGGGAAAATCTAAACTCTGAAAAACAATTAAGCCCATCCAAGCATAAGCCACCAAAAAATTGAACATGAAGATCCTTTTGGTGATAAATCTTCCCAAATATAAGCCAATGGACTGTTTAGCAGCTTTTTTCAGCTTTTTTGGGCATTAAGCCCATCCAGCTTGGAAAATGTTGTCTTCAAAATCAGAGATATGGCCTTTAAGGAAATTAAACCCCCCCCCCCCCCAAAAAAAAAAATAAAATAAATAAATAAATAAATAAATAAATAAATAAATAAAACTCATTCGAACGAATATAAGCCACTGAGCAGGACTTCAGAGAACTTTCAAAAATAAGTAATTTGATGTCAAATCTGTAGATTTTACTTGTCCTAAAAGAAGGTTACCCTGAGGTAAAATAATTATAATTACATGAGTTGCGGACACTGTATTAAGAATTTAGCACTTTCCAGACAGGATTTGTTTAAGCAATGGAGACCTTCAGATTTGACTTCAAAGTCTTAATGTTTTTAAGAGTGAAGTCCGTGAGCTGAAACACTAAGAAACTTCACGAATCTGACCGAATCCGAGCATATAAGCCTTGTAGAGAGGGAATGCTTGTAAAATGGTAAATGTAAAGGGTAATACGAGATTGAGGACGTACAACCTTTCAAATCTAGTTTGCGTGGTCTAGATAACCGTTCGCCATCATAATATTGTTTCTAGGGTCTCCTTACCTGCTGGTAAACAACGGGAAGGAGTGAGAGTTCTGGGGATTTGACTGATTTGAAATTTGAAAGTCATACTCAATCTTGTCCTCTGATCTGAAGGTCCGTCATATCTGAAATTCCTGACAAGCACACCTAAAACCTAAACTGATAATTATCTTTCCTTCTAGAATAATCGTTATGGTTACTACATCCATGGGAGATCAGTTCATGGACGCGCTGACACAAACATGTTGCAGATGAATGAGCAACTGAAGCGTGAGGAGGAAGACCTTTGTGGAAAGAGGGGCTTGGAGCCAAACTCTGAACGCCAGACCTTTGAGGTGGAGGTACCATTGAAGTTCCGTGAACAATATGACGATGTCGTAAGGCCATTGCGTCAGGCGGATTTTCAGCAACAGAGGAGGAGCATGCCAAATAATCCCACAGGTTAGTTCCTGAATGATAACCCTGGGGGTAATGAATTGGAGGATTATCCCTGGGATAGCTCATGGAGTATTTGGTAGAAGGAACTTAGGGTGATTGGTGCCTCTCTGGTTGACCCAAGAATACAGTCATGTAGAGCCCTCCCTCTCTTGTTATGCGTAATTTGACCCGTTATGAACACTTACTCATTCCCCAGGGGTATCTGCTTACTCATTCTCCAGGGGTATCTGCACACATTCCCTGGGGTATCTGCCTACTCATTCCTCAGGGGTATCTCCTTACTCATTCCCCAGGGGTATCTGCACACATTCCCTGAGGTATCTGCTTACTCATTCCCCAGGGGTACATGCATCTTCTTAATCCTCCATGTGATGTTCCAATAGTGACTAGCATCTCACCTCAATACTTTGTAAACACAAAGGCACAGCAAAAAAAGGTAAAATGTCTTGATGTAAAGACAGACTCTCCCAACTAGTAACATATGGATTATGTGAGGAATGGTGAGGAGAGTGTGGATTTTTATATTGGGGCCCTTATATGTAGGGTGCGTTTAATTGACCCTATTCTGGAATAGGAATATGTGATGACAAGAAATCCCTCATAATCGTTTTTAATAAGACAAATCTAAGAGTTGTTCTGCCTGTTCTTACTCCAGAATACAGTCAGTCGAACACAACCTAAGATTTAAAACTGGTCTTAAATAACATTATTGCAGCTCTATTATTTTATTTTGCGCATTCTCTAAGTTTTTTTTCCTCTCTAGGTCAAGATGGCCGTACAAGTCACCTCCCTGCCATTGTAGAGATGCGTGTTCATGCATACAACACTCTGAACCGGTTTCTTTCAGCCTTCATTGATCACTCGCTGAGAGACCTGGATTATCTTGTCAGGGACAAGCTCCTTTTTGAGCATATCTTAAACATGGAACTGAAAGAGCCTCCTCCACCAGATAAAGCCATCTTTTACAATGACGACAGCCGCTCATTCAACTCCATTTTGTTACACGGCAATGAGTGGACACTCATGTTTTTTGATCTGATGATGTTTGCCCTGGTTGATTCAATTGCTGAGGACTTTGTTCTTGCCGGCATTACCACTTATCTTCTTACAAAGGCGCTTATAATATTGAGAGATAAATTTGGGAGGAACAACCTCACAAGAAAGACACTTGTCGATGGACGATTCTTGATTTAGCATGAACCTAATTATTGACATTTAATTAGGAAAACTTGTAAAATATTGTTAAGTTAAAAGCATTACCGTAGACTTAAGGCACCATCTCTTCCTTTTTTTATAAAGATGGGTCTCTTAAATATTTACCAAATTAATGACCTACTGATCGGATCTTTCAGTTTTAGTCTTATCAGTAAATCGTTACCCACCTATTTCAGTGACCAATGCATTGAAAACACGCAAGTCCATGGTTATAATACCAGGAATTCAAAACATCTACATAAGTGTTTTAACCGAACTAACTATGGAAAATACTCTTTAAGAAGTAAGATAGTTGATACATGGAACAAAACTCCTCTAGAAATAAAACGATCTCTTTCTATACATGTTTTCAAAAAGAAAATGAAGCAACTCCTCTAGAAATAAAACGATCTCTCTCTATACATGTTTTCAAAAAGAAAATGAAGCAATTCCTTCTCTTTCAATGATTATGATATAGGCGTTAACTTACATAATTTTACTTGCACCTTTTATTATTACTGTTAGTTGTACACCAAACCTGATATCCTGATTAATTTAGCTTAAAAATGTAATTTGAATCAAAGGGGGACTACTTTGTAAAAGCCCGTAAGGGTTTCTTTAGTCTTCCTCCCGACTTCAATGTAAATTGCACTATGTACTTATTATGTTACTTATAATTGTGGGAAATAAACATTCATTCATTCATTCATTCATTCATTCATTCATTCATTCATTCATTCATTCATTCATTCATTCATTCATTCATTCATTCATTCATAAGGAAGCTGGCAACAGTTTTTCTTGCCTGAGTGGATCTTTTGAAAGTAAATTTTTGCATAGAAGACAATAGGCTGTAACTTTCTTAAAACTTTGCCACCTTTTCAGCTTAAATCGTCAAAGTTTATTATTTTTTATAAGTTTCCAAGCAACAGCTGTTGCCATGGCAATGGTGATGCATAACCCTTCATTTTAAATTATGTCTTGTCTTGAAGTCGGACATTCTGCAACAGACTTTAGGGATTTAAACTACTCAATCTATATAACTTGTAGGTGACCTTAAAAAAATTTTGAAAGAGCATTTTCAAGTAAATCAAGAATCAATTATTTTTTATGGGCTGATTTTGGTTATTCCAGCATTTTTCATCAATATCTCAAGAAAAAATATATTACTTATAGCTGTCTCATCTTTTATCATAGGAAAACACTCCAAACATTTTTTTTATCAAGCTTCTTAGCTGGCTGTGATTTGGAGATATTTATGTTTGAAAACTGATAAAATAAAGTACAAATCAGTCAACAACTCCTAATTCATATAAATGGAAGTAATCAAAATATTTCAAAAAAAATATAAATATGCTCATGAAAACCATAAGTTGGGCAAGTTCTTCTTTTTTGACTTCATCTTGTAAAACAACAACTGAGGAGACCTAATTAATATAAGCTTCATAGTTTCCTTTAGGGTCTCCTCGCCATTGTTAAATCTATTTCTATTTTTTTTTTGGTTTTCATTATATTTGTGGTGTGGCAAAATAAATAAACTAAGTTTTAGGCTCTAGAAGCATTTCAGGTGTTAGATGAATTCATGTAAGAATGCGACATAGACTTTGACCGTCAGCTGAAAAGGTGGTGTAGTGTGATGGAAATTATCAAAGCATTCCTTCCATGTGGAAGTTTGATTTTAAACTGGGATACACTCTCAAGTCAGAAAAACGGTTGCAAGCCTCCTTAAAAGTTAAAATCTGCAAGATATTTATCTACAGACTCAGGTTAGGTTAATGTAACGTTTCAGATGAGTTACATTTAAAGAATTTACTCTAGATGTGTGTGTTCATAGGACAACCCGACACTTTTAGCTAAAAGCCTTAGACAAAGTACAGAGTATACAGGTGTACGATCCAACGTTAGTTAAACATTGTTGGTGATTTTAAATTGATTACTACTTATTTCAAGGTAGTTGAAAGTATTTTAAGGTACAGTTATTCTGTACTATTAATAATAAATGTAAATTTACTCACATATATAATCATCCCTTTGCATTAAACATGCCCTCTAGCTCGTTCCTGAGGCTTTACGTTTATTGTGTCTGGGCAAAATACAACTGAGAGTTAATGATTTACACTGGCACAAAAAATATGAGGGTACACACATTAATTCTTGTGGCCCAGGGAGTACTCGACAGGTTTTTTTGTTTTTGTTGTTGTTGTTTATTTATTTTCAGCAATTCCACACTCTAGAATATTTTGTAGTAAATAAACCCCTTTACACAAGCTAGTAAATTGGAGTATAATGCTCAAGGCTGAAAGATTGATTGCCAAGCTGATGATGATGTCATCCGCCCCTGCAAAATCTGCGGGGGATGCCAGATACGCATCCCAAGATCCATTCATTCAATCAATGTTGTCCCATATAATCTTGACTCCATTCTGTATAAGGAGTGCATTCTTCCTACGTCGAACGCAATAATAATAATATTTATTGATAAGAAGGAATAATGTTCCACTTTGTAGGTCATTCACTGGAGAGCAGTGCGATTATGGCTAAATCGGATAATAGTATGTCCGATTTAGGCGTACTATTCTACGATTTACCACTAAGGTTTTTACCTATTTTACGATTGAAGTCTCCGATTCTTCCGATTCTACGATTTTAGCTTAAGAGACTTTAGAAATGATTATAAGATTCTACGATTCTACGATTTTACCATAAGAGACTTTAGAAATGATTATCCCATTCTACGATTTTATAATTACCTTAAGAGACTTTAGAAATGATTATCCGATTCTGCGATTCTTCTGATTGTACGGTTTTATTTTCATGTGTAGCGTGCTTGTTTCGGCTCATGGATTAAAGAACGAGATATATTCAAGTGCAGTGCGCTTGTTTCGGCTCATGGAGATTAAAGAACGAGATACAGTCTTTTGGGATGGTGTTCGTTCGGGAGCAACTCTTTGAGAATGACTGAGTGATAATCGAGATATTACTATAGCGTTTTGGGCTGCGTGTTCGATCGGGCGCAACTCTTTGAGAACGAGAGATAATCGAGATATTACTATAGTCTTTGGGGCTGGTGTTCGTTCGGGTGCAACTCTTTGAGAACGAGTGATAACTGATCGGGATAATTACTATAGTCTTTCGGGAACCGGAACGAATCGTAGAATCGTGTACAAGTAGGAAAATCGGAGAATGGGAAAAATCGCATGATCTGAAGAATTGTACTGATAACTGACGGTCTTATGCAGACTGGTGGGACAAGTAGCCGTGTTACTATAAAGTTTTCTGGTCTGCCTAGTTCTGGCTTCATCATTAGTAGAGGGCAGTCCGCAAAAACAAAGTTACAGTATTGCTGTAGTAATGCGGGGGGTGATTAACACTGTGCAGAGTAAAGTCTACAGGCCCACAACTATTGTAGAAGCTTATAACTCAAAACAAAACAATAATAATTAAACAACCTTTTTTAAATGTCAGTGTTTTATTTTACATGTAGCATAGAGCACCAATTTGGGACACTTTCCAAATCACACTGGAATTTGAAAGTGTGTTTTTGAGGAGAGAGGAAAACCATGCAAGTTTCCCACAGAGGTTTCCATTTTCGTAATGACCTCCGCAGAAAAACTTTTGCTTATTTAGCGCGAAGAAACCGCTATGAATATAAGTTGCACATTGAATATACGATGCTGGATTCTAGTGTATCTAGTGGCATTTGAAGAACTTTAAAAACCCAGTCGAAAACTGGCTGCATGCACAAGAGTTGAAAGCCACCTTTGTGAACAGTTTCAAAAGGTTCTCCTTTCAAAACTTCAAAATTAATTAGTCCGTGATTAACGTCTCCGCACTCAGTTTGTGAATGAAATGAACTCGAAAAAGAAAGGAAGTTTGTGTTTTCAACATTTTATTTCAGGTTTTTATCAAATAAACGTCGCTGTTTCGCGTCCAGTACGGAAATTAATGTCGAGCAAAATTTGCATACATCGGGAAAGTTCAGTGCCAGATCAAATTTCAACTGTAATGTTTATCAATATTCACTGGATGGAAATATCTCTGCAGAATCTCTTCCCTTTCTTCCAGAAATCTTTTTTGTGAAAGAGTGCATTGAAGAAATTGCACGTTTTGTGGCCGCGGTAAAATAATTTTCCGTGGGAAATAAATTCATTGAACATTACAGCGCTGCACGTAATAGCGGAGATTTATTTCAGTCAATTGTCTGTAATTTATTTTTTCTGGGGATTTAGCTGCTGTCCATATTATGCCCCTCCCGCCCCCCCCCCCCCCCCGCTCCTACTTTTTTTGCTCCTTTTTGCCCAATGCCCTCGCGCGCTTGCCCCGCTTGGCTTGAAGGAAACGGAAACGACTGCTACGCAGGCTAAAGCAATCATTACTGATAAAGTACACTTCAGGACAGGTAGAAGTAACTGGAAGTCAAGTCTTTGTGGCACATCGGTCATTAAATCATCATCATCGGTAAGCCTGAGTTGCGTAATGAAAGCAACAAAACAACACCATGCTCAATCGCGCCAGGAGAAAAGGTTCAAAAAAGCTGCGAGGTCTACAGTGGAAATAAATAATGAGGCTGTTTATTATGCCTTTATGGCTTTCTTGTTATAGGTGGTTTGCAACCAGTCTCTAGAGATCTAAAAGACAATGATGTGGCAGTCATGCTGGATGACAATAAAAACCTTTTGGTTTTTCATCCAACATGGCAGTCATGCGGATACCATGGTCTTTTTCGATCTCCAGAGATTATTGGTTGCAAACCACCTATAGTGTAGTTTAAATATTAAATGGGGGATCATAAGGACCATAAGAAAATTCATTTTTGCTAAGGGAGGACAAGAAAAAAAAAAAGAAAAAACTTTTCTTATTCCTCACCATCCCACCACAACCACCACCTGTTTTTTCGCCCGCGCCAAAAGTCAACAGCGGACTTACCCATTTGGACGAATTACTCCAAGTAGCATCATTGTAGTGTATCTCTGAAAGAGACAAGACACTGGAAACGAGAATAAAATGAACTTGAAATGAACCAAAATGGCGCGGAAGTTGTTGATATTGTTCATGGCGTTGTCATGGTGTGTTCCTTGCGTATCCATCGACTTTAAGATTCCCTATGTGACTCGACAGGATTGTAAACCAAACGAGTATTTTCAGTTCTCGTCTTTGCGTTGCCTGGCATGTGCAACGCCTGGTCAAAAACGTAGCGAAGATAAGCTGTCATGCGTTTGCGAAACGGGATACAAGCTGCTCGAGGACAAAGGTGGTCCTACGGTTGACTGCGATAAGTGCGACAAAACGGGATCAGTAAACATGACAAGGTCGTTTGATGGCTCTTTCTGTGTCAATTGTCCAAAGGACGTTGGTTTTAATGCGATCTCAGGCACGTGTAACAACTGCCCCGACAATCATTTTCCTACTGATCGAGGCTTTAACGGCGAACAGCTGCAAACCAGACAGTGTATTCGCTGTGTCGGGGAAACGAGAACAGGTACAAATAATATGCAGACCTGCCGGCGGTGTCATTGGAGCTTCTTCATAGTCAACGACACGTTTTGCTCTTGTAATGACGATGATGGTAAATACGTTGTTTCTGGAGGGGTATGCTTTGACCAAACAAATCTGATCCCCGATGATCCGAACCTGTACAAAGTGAAATATGGCGACAAAGACATCACTTCGACCTTTTTCCAGGATAACTTGAGAGCTGCTCAAGCGCTATGCAAGGAGAATTCAAACTTCACTGCATGCCAACTATTGGGCAACCTGTGCGTATTGCTGGAATATACCCAGAGAGGGAATGATGCTTGCAAACAGTATAAAGATCTTGTGGCCAGTAAAATCTCGGATGGAGTTGTGAACGATGTCAATCGTGACTGGCCTCTTGTAATGCCTTGGCTGTTTTATCAAAGTTCAGCGACAACTGCAGCAGAAGCCCTCGACAAAACAGATATAGCAAAGCTATTTCAATCAAATGAGGACATGACGTTTGTTTTTGCAGTATTCACTCTAAATGGTTCATTTGTTGGGTACGAGACAGGCTTTGACAACCTCCATCTATGTCAGGACCGACCTTCAAAAATGTCTGCTGCATTAAAGTTTGCTACGACATATAAGTCCTCCTGTTCAGTGAAAATCAAAGAGCTCATGGGCAAACCAATGTTATTTTACGACATGTATCTCATCCTTGATAAAAAGTTATACCCTGTTCCACTACTGGTAGAAAACTTCCTGGACGGAGGTGAAAAGGTCAATGAGGGAACTAATAGAGGGAGGTGGAAATTGACCAGAAGGTTTTACATTGTTGAAAACATTGTCGGAATAACCGCCAATGACCAGTGGATTCGTTATGCTGAAAAAATTGAGCTGGGTATCAGGATGCGCTCGACTGATGGAGAAATTTACCCTCCAATGTTACGCATTAGGTATAAAGCACTGGATGTGAAAGACGAAGCGGTTTTAAATGGGAACCAAGATGCATCCTTTTCAGTTACTTATGAGATGGAGACATCCAAAGTAAAGAAAGATACAGAGGTATAAAATAATATTTTCTGTTTTTCCCCTTACTGTGCCTTTTAAAAACATGCAAACACTTAGACTGAGGCCTTTTCCATGTAGCCAAAGTTTCATTTTGACCCATTGAAATGTAAATGATATGCAGGGCTCAATTGGAAATTTCCTGGAACAAATGGACAACCTGCAAAGGTACACGTACTCAACTTTTTCCATTCCAACCAGTTGGGACAGAAATTACATGTACTGCTCTATTTGCACAAATGTTTCAAACCTCTCACCATTTCACAAACACAATAACAATGAAAAATCCTTTGGAGCCTCCTTGATACTCATTTTGGGTTATTTTTGGAAAACTTAATTGCATGTTAAAGTTCAGCCAATGAATCAAATTTACAAAGAAATTTGTGCCTTTACTGTTCAAAAATTGGGCATCCATGCGGGCTCCGTGAACAGAAATCTCGTCACCCATGCTCACAACTTACAGTAGGCACACCTGCAACTGGGCACCTGTTAGGCACTGAGCAACCTTATAACCTTTCATCAAATCACAAACTCTACCAACCTGTGGTTTTGAATGTTTAATATGCACATGCATCTCATTTCTCCTTATCAAATCTGAGTTACGAAAATGTGGCTTTTAGCTCTCTTGGAAGATCAGAAGAAATATAATCGTAGCCAAAAAATGAATTGTCTGACTTTCCAATATAACAATCTTTGTTTGTTTTTACTTGACAGATAGCCGTCGGTTGCCTTTCTGCTCTCGCTTTCATTTTGGCTTTAGTTAAGGTGGTTGCTTGGCGAAGACGAGAGGGCAAAATAGAAATTGATGGTTTTTCCTTTGTGAAATTTATTCTGTTTTGCTTTGGGACATTTTCCACGATGTTTTTCTGGGTTGCCTTTGGGATGTCTGTGCACTGGCTGATTTTCTTCAAGCGTCAAAAAACAGTTTCCCTGCTTCTTCCATCAGAAAGCCAAGAGAAATTGTTTCTCACGCTCTTCTACATCACCTTCACATTCAGGCTCCTTGATGTACTTCACATGTTGGTGTCGCAGATCTTTTTTGATATATTCTTCATTGACTGGGAGCGTCCCAAGGGAAGAGTAAACCAGCCGACCCAGGGAGGAGAGGCAGGGGCCGTGGATGTACCCGTCAGCATCTGGAGAACCTTGTTCATCGCAAACGAGTGGAATGAAATCCAAACAATTCGTAAAATTAACCCTGAGTTGCAGATTTTCCTGGTTCTGTTCTTCCTAAAGGTGGCTGGTTTTGAGTATTTAGCCACTACTGACCCTGTTGGCAACACTTCCGCAAATTATGCTACAGATTACGTTGGAGAGTTCAGCAATGTCCTACGATTTGCCATTCTGTCAATTGTGTTCCTGGTCATAGAGGCTTTACAGTGGTTTTTCTTCGCATTCATCTATGAGCGTTTTGTTGGAGACTCACTTGGAGACTTTATTGACTTGTGTTCAATGAGCAATGTGAGCATCTTTATTTTAGAGGTCAGTGCAATAATTTTACACTTGTCTAACTATCATGTAACTAATTTGCCCCAAAAAATAGTCTAGTTGCATCTAGAAAATTACACTAGGAGGAACCAGTCTGTGCCAGGCAAACCAGCCATGTATTGCAAACCAGCCATGAACTGCTACTAAAAATAGTTCGCGGGGAAAAAAATACAGACAAATGTATGGAAAGTTCAAAACACGACTGGACGCTTTCTGGCACAGCTACATCCCTCAAATTTTTTTCTTAAAATCCTTTTCCTAGTGCCAAAAGTTTCCAATTCATAAATTTTTTCAGAAGCGTTGTTTTATGAAAATTATTTGACATCGGATTTCCATACAAACACTGTTATGTCAAGCGTGTTTGCCTACTCGTCAAAATGGCGTCGAAAACCGTGATAAGGCCTATTATAATTACATGAGTTGTGGACACTGAATAAAGAATTTACATGTAGCACTTTGCAGACAGGATTTAGACACCTTCAGATTTGGCTACAAAGTAATACAAGATTGAGTAGGAGTATAACTTTTCAAGTCTAGTTTGCATGGTTAAGGTAACCTTTTCACACCGTAATATTGTTTCTAGGGTCTCTGGTTATATCTGCTGGTAAACAACGGGAAAGAGTGAGAGTTCTGGGAATTTGACTGATTTGAAATTTGAAAGTCAATTACTCAATCTTGTCCTCTGATCTGAAGGCCCCTCGTATCTGAAATTTCTGATCACTTCATTTCAAGCACACCTTAAAACTAAACTGATAATTATCTTTCCTTGTAGAATAATCGTTATGGTTACTACATCCATGGGAGATCAGTTCATGGACGCGCAGACACAAACATGTTGCAAATGAATGAGCAGCTGAAGCGTGAGGAGGAAGACCTGTGTGGAAAGAGGGGCTTGGAGCCAAACTCTGAACGTCAGACCTTTGAGGTGGAGGTACCATTGAAGTTCCGTGAGCAATATGACGATGTCGTGAGGCCATTGCGTCAGGCGGATTTCCAGCAACAGAGGAGGAACATGCCAAATAATCCCACAGGTTAGTTCCTGAATGATTACTCTGGGGGTAATGAATTGGAGGATTATCCCTGGGATAGCTCATAGAGTATTGGGAGAAGGAACTTAGGGTTGGTGCTTGATGCTTCTCTGGTTACCCCAAGAATACATGTAGAGCCCTCCATCTGTTGTTACATGTAACTTGACCCCTTATGGACACTCACTTATTCCCCAGGGGTATCTGCACACATTCCCTAGGGGTATTTGCTTATTTATTCCCCAGGGGTACATATATCTCCTTAATCCTCCATTGTGATGTTCCAATAGTGACTAGCATCTCACTTCAATACTTTGTAAACACAAAGGCATAGCAAAAAAAGGTAAAAAATAATATCTTGATGTAAAGACATAACTCTCCCAACTAGTAACATGAAATATGTGAAGAATGGTCAGTAGAATGTGGATGTTGGTATTGGGGTTCTTACATGTAGGGTGCATTCAATTGACCCTATTCTGGAATAGGAATATGTGATGACAAGAAATCCCTCATAAGAGGGTTTTGGAGTCACTGGAGTACAAAATCATTTAAAAATCGGTGTCAACGAAACTTTTCAGAATTTACATAAAAAGACAAATCTGCTTGTTCTTATTCCAGAATACAGTCAGTCAAACACAACCTAAGATTTTAAACTGGTCTGCATTAATATTATTGCAACTCTGTTATTTTTTGTTGCTCATTCCTAAGTTCTTTTTCCTCGACAGGACAAGATGGCCGTACAAGTCACCTCTCTGCCGCCGTAGAGAAGCGTCTTCAGGCATACAACACTCTGAACCGTTTTCTTTCAGCTTTCATTGATCACTCGCTGAGAGACCTGGATTATCTTGTCAGGGACAAGCTCCTTTTTGAGCATATCTTAAACATGGAACTGAAAGAGCCTCCTCCACCAGATAAAGCCATCTTTTACAATGATGACGGTCGGTCCTTCAACTCCGTTTTGTTATACGGCAATGAGTGGACACTCATGTTTTTTGATCTGATGATGTTTGCCCTGGTTGATTCAATTGCTGAGGACTTTGTTCTTGCCGGTGTTATCACTTATCTTTTTACAAAGGTACTTATAATAGTTAGAGATAAATTTAGGAGGAACAACCTCACAAGAAAGACACTCGTCGACGAACGATTCTTGATTTAACTTAAAACTTGTGTTAAGGACGGTGCCTACTTTGTTACTGTGCAGACGTCCTGCACAATCGGGATACTCTGGTTTTCTACGGGTGGTACCTATCAATGTAGGGATATTTTTGCGCGGTTTAAAACTATGCGGAGAAAGCAAAATTGTGCAAGTGCTTTTGGTATCCAAAAAGAAAATTGGGTGTAACCATGCATTTTTCAGAGATAATAAAGCTTCAATTTGGAAAAGAATCCCCTACATTCCTTTATATTTTACAGCTTTTTAGAATTATCTCTAAAAAATGCGTGGTTACCCCCAATTTTCTTTTTTGGATTCCAAGAGCCCTTGCTAAGATCTACTTTTCCTGCATACATGTAGTCACAAATTGCGCAAAAATACTTCTGCGTTAGTAGGCTTCATCCTTTAAGTAATCTTCTGTAAAATATTGTTAAGCCAAAAGCATTATAGTAGGCTTAAAATCAGGTTCACAGCAGTTTTCTTAGCTGAGTGGACCTTTTTAAGTCAAACCTTTGCAGAGAAGACAAGTTTTAAGTTTCTTCATACTTTGCCACCTTTTTAGCTTAAATCGTCAAAGTTTATTATTTTTGTTAGTTTCCAAGCAACAGCTGTTGCCATAGCAATGGTGATGTATAACCCTTCATTTTAAGTTATGTCAGTTGCAACAGACTTTTAATTAGGGATTTGACTACTCATATAACTTGAAGGTGACCAAAAAAAAATTCTGAAAGAGCGTTTTCAAGTAAATCTAGAATCAATTATCTTTTATGGTATTTTGGTTATCCCAGCTGTTTTCAGCATCAATATCTCAAGAAAAAAATATATTACGTATAGCTGTCTCATCTTTTATCATAGGAAAACAATCCAAACATTTTTTTTTTTTATCAAGCTTCTTAGCTGGCTGTGATTTAAACAAATTTATGAACATTGGAAAACTGCTAAAATAAAGTACAAATCAGTCAACAACTCCTAATTTTGATAAATGGAAGTAATCAAAATATTTAAAAAAAAAATGATGCCCAAGAATGAGGTTACAGATTTTACTTAAAAACTGAAAACCATAAGTTGGGCAAGTTTTAGGCTCTAGAAGCATTTCTAGATTCACGTACTGTAAGAATGCAACATAAACTTTGACCATCAGCTGAAAAGGTGGTGTAGTATGATGGAAATATAAGCATCCCTTCCATATGAAATTTTGATTTCAAAAAGATCCACCCTCAGGTCAGAAAAACGGTTGCAAGCCTCCTTAAAAGTTAAAATCGTTAATGTATTTATCTAGACTCAGGTTAGGTAGAGAACTACCATCTGATTAATGTAACCTTTCAAATGAGTTATATTTAAAGAATTTGCTTAAGATATGTGTTCATAGGACAACCAGACACTCTTTTAGCTAAAAGCCTTAGACAAAGTACAGAGTATTCTCGGTTTTCACATGACGTCATAAAAAACTGAAATTTATAACTAAAGACAATTTTGGGTTTTTATCTACATCACATATAAGAAAATCTAAATTTCCATCGGCTTGCTTGTTTTCAGCAGGATAGCATTCTTTGTTTTGAAAATAGAGTAGTTTGAATTTTAGATTTTTGCGCAGTGCTTGACAGAAGGATTGCTGCTCTAAACATGTCACGTACATGAAAAGATCGATTCGCCTCGTGTTTTTTTTAGGTCTGATCAGCTAACAGGTAATAGAAGCGTTAATGTCAATATGTGAAAGTTCAGCAGAGAGAGGAAAGGCTTTGAAATAGCCAAGGTAAACTCCAGATGTTTTTGCTGGTTTCCGGCCGCCATGTTGGTGCCCATCAGACGGGGCACCAACATGGCGTCCCATACTAAACTCTGTAATTTTCCGTGGTACATTTTCTCGAATAACTCGATTAGGAGATATCGCACAGCCCCGTGGCTTTCACTCGTTCACTTTTCTACAACATATCAATTTCTTGACTTGATCTATTGAATGGTTGAGGATTTTATTTTTTCACTTGCGTGACGATGTGTGAGGTGAAAACCACCTATACAGGTGTATGATCCAACGCTAGTTAAACATTTTTGGTGATTTTAAATTGATTACTACTTATTTCAAGGTAGTTGAAAGTACTATTAATATTACACTGTAAATTTACTCATGTAATCAACGCTTTGCATTAAACATGCCTTCTAGCTTGTTCCTGAGGCCTTACATTTATTGTGTCTGGGCAAAATACAGAGTTAATAATTTGCGCTTGCACAAAAAAGGTGAGGGTACACACATTAATTCTTGTGGTCCAGGGGGTACTCGACAGATTTATTTTCAGCAATTCCACACTCCAGAATATTTAGTGGTAAATAAACCCCTTTACGCAAGCTGGTAAATTTGAGAATAAGGCCCAAGGCTGAAAGATTGACTGAAAAAATGAACAGTTTGTTTCAAGGACATCATCACCTGATATACCAGCATGCCAAAAGGGGTATGTTTATTTTATAACCCTCCGATTAATTTCTCAAATACAGTCAAACCAGCCTCCCCTGAGCGACCATCCAAAATGTCAAGCCTAGGTGGTTGCTTACGGGAGGTCAGACCACACGGGGTCTAAACTTCGAACTCATTAGCATAAGGTGACTCCAGACTGCAGAGAGTTCCAAAATTGTGTTGCCAAAAAATTTCAGTATCCAAGGTGATGGTTCACGTGTGATAAATTACCTAATACGGCGAATGGGACAAGTCTATTTCGGGACACCCGGTACCTCTGATTGTGACATTCATGTCCCCTGAACTATCCAAGAATGTACATGTGATAATGTTACAAAGGCAAATTGTCCAACTCCTGACAGGGGATAGATATGAGGACTTTTGTCGCGTATGTGACAAGTGGTCGCTTACGGGAGGTTAAAAACAAAAGAAAATTGCAAACTGTCATCTCTAAAAGTGGTTGTGGTTGCCAACGAGAGGTGCTCGCTTACAAGAGGTTCCAACTATAGTGATTTGACTGACAGAGGAAATTTTAGTATTTTGGAAGTGGTTGGTCAAGAGAGGTGGTCGCAAGCGGAGGTTCGAGTGTACGCACACTTTACTGTGAAAAGGACAAAACCAGTGATGGCCCCATCATAACAGAATTAAATAAATACAGGCAATATTCAGCCAAATAAATACAAGCAACCAACCGAAGTTTTACTAGATTTTTACTAGTTACTGTGATAGGATTACAACAACCAAGACCTGAAACTGATGTTCTTTCTTTGTTTTTCTCATTGACAAAAAATTGGGCAACTCTTGCCAATATGGACGAGTGTTATCGTCTGATAACCACCCGTCCGATTTTGTGCCACGCGTGTTTTATGGAACGAGAATGCATGGAAATTAATGAAATTATCATTATTATAAGCTGATGCATTGGATAACACAGTTCCAGAGTTTTGATTTGTCTAGTGGCAAGGTATACAAGCCATACTATGCCCCACAAATATTATGTTAAGAGTACATGTCAGGGGAAAAAGAAAACAATGCTTAATCAGCCAGATTTGGCTCTTTTTTTGTGGTTGTTTTTTATAAAAGTTTTTCCACTAGTGCTTGTTAGATACATACATCTTATTCGATGGTTTTACATATAATACGCACGGATATTTTGTGAGTTGCGTAGTATTTTTCTGAGCCCCGAAGGGGCGAGGAAAAATATGAGCAAAGAGCAAAATGTCCGCGAGTATTATATGTAAAACCATCGAATAAGAGATTTATTATTCCACTACAAAAAGATTTTGTTATTTTGGCTTCTCTGTTTTGGTAACAGTTTTGAAATACACTCGGCATTAACCGTCCATTGGTATATGGCGTGTACGAATGACGTAAACAACGTAGAAAGCCAGTTAATTGTCTTTAATTTGATTGGATAACACGAAAAGATAAATGTCAAGTGATTGACATGCTCAAAACTTGTTTTCGAGCTTGCATCGTTTCAAAAACTATTCTTCGTCCAGTCCGGCCATTGTTGCTCCTTTTTTCTGCCTTTTCCGCCCGTATTTGCTCTGTTGTAAACCGGTCAAACCGGGACATTACAGTGTATTACGGCCTCATATTTTGCGCATTCTATTGACCTTATTTGGTGAAATGACATAACAGTGGAATAATAAATACATCTAATTCGATTTGCGAGTTGCAACTGGGGCACTACAGTGTAATACAGTCTTGTGTTTAGCACGTCTTGTTCTCTTAACCTCATTAGGTAAAATGACATAATAGTGGAATAATAAAAGACGATCATAGCCAACTCATATCCAACGCGTGCTGGTGGAATGACTGTTAAATATCAGCAATATGCTATATGGGACCAAGACAGACACAATATTATTTCCTTCTTCAGAAGAACCTTTAATTAAAACAAGTGGCATACATTGCTCTCCTTTGCTTTGATAAAATCATAAATAAAATGTCTCCACCTACTACACAACTCTTATATGCAATAGGGGCTTTATATAGACAGCATTAAATGTCTCCTACATTATTACATTCACAAAACATTTTCCTTATTAAGTTATAATACATCAACAACATAATAACCCTATTCATAAACTATCTAATAACGAAAAGAAATATTAATACACAGGAACAATTAGACAATTTTCAGCCACACCAGGGGAAACGCGCCTGCAAGCAAATGGATCCCTAAGGGCAGCCAAAAATCAAGCCTAGCAATAATTGATAGATGCAGTTGGTTTAATCAGTGCGTGTTTGGCTGACATTATTATGGAAATTTGACTTGAAAATATACCTCTGTCAACACAAAAAAATTCAAGCCTTTTTGAATGCTAGTGGATCAACCTGGATCTGTACATTTTTATTCCATATTAAGGAAACCAAAGTAACCCACAGATCCAAATATTCTACTCCCACCTTGCAAGCTAATTTCTCTTGGGCGGCTTAAAATACTTGTAACTCATGGCTCTTTTTCAAAACAGGTCACTAGTGAAAAATTTGGCTCCAAAATTCTTTTTCTATTTCAATGGTCTTTAGTGTATCAGTGCAAACTCATCACATCCGGATCTTAGTGGAATCCGTTATGACTTCATATTAATTTCCTATGCCAGCTAACCAAAGCACATTGCCATGATACATTAATATAATACATCTTCGAGGTGTTTATTATAATTATGCTCGGTCACAGAAATTTGCTATACATTAGTGCAAATTACATGTTGTTCTGAACAGAAATGGGGTGAGAAATTTTGCAAGACATGACATGATTATTAATTTTGAAAAAAAAAAAAAAAAAAAAAAAAAAAAAGCATTATATCAGTTGGTCACTAAGGAAAGTCCATGCCATAACACAATTTAGTTTTATGATGAATTTACTGAGTTCGAAATTGAATGCAAGGGGTTTTTGATTCAAACACTGTGAATGGCTAGTTTCAGGATGGTTCGGCCACATACAATTTGAACAAGTTGGAAAATTTCTTTAGTAAGTAGTGTGGAGTTACATTTTCAAGTGACGTTTTCGTTGGCTTTGTGTCGGTGTTGCTTAAGTTCCCCACTTTCAAGCCTCAAGTAGCAGGGGGGGGGGGGGGGGGGGGGAGGGTATTTCAAATCATGACAAATGTTTGCCAGGCCTTTATGTGACAGCAGACGGAAGCATAGCAGCAATGAGCCATGCATCACTTTCATCTTAGCACAACAACACCTCTGGCATTGCTAACATCGCTTGTTGGATGAATTCAAGCATCATAAAGTCAACATGGAGCTATGCTTCTGACACAAGAAACAGTAAATAGTAATTACAAGAAATGAAAGTAAAAAAAAAATGAATGCAATCAGGTAGGGAGAGTTGATGCTTGGAGCATGATGCTGACGGAGCTAAGAAATTGAAATCCTCAGGTTGCTAAAATGCTTGCACAAAAAATCATCTCCAACTCCTAACTACAATTTAAGATATTATGTATATCTATACACTGTATATTTATTTACTGGTAAAATCATTGCAATATATATTTGTCTGGCATTTGAGACATTTTGCAGGTACCAATCAGAGAAAGGGGAATTGTTAACTAAGGGTCGTGCACATCCTGGGGGTCCCTGTACGGCACAGGAGCCTGCTGTACAAAGCTTTTGTCACAATCGGTACATCATGACGCAATTCACTCCATCAAGATCTATCAGAACGTTCTCTAACTGGATAACACCAGAAACATGGCAAGCACTTACCCAGTCATCGTCACAACACAAAATTTAAATACATCCAAGCATTATCTTAGCGAGTGCAACATGCTTCACGAGAAGCACATTCCCATATTTTACACCACTATTCACAAGGTTTATGCTATGCTACAAAAGTACACGTAAGAGATGACGACGGGTTTGCAATGCCTAGCATCTATCCATGGCCTCACTTGGTTCCTGGCTGCATCGGCAAGTCCTTTCGTGGCGGCATTCTTTCGTTCACCTGGTCAAGTCCTTTGGCCTCTGCAAAACCACTGATTTTGTGATTTGGGCTGAAAACTTGCCCTTGTAAGGCTGAAAAAAATCATAATGGAAATAAATAAGTCTTGATTGTGTCTATCGCTTGACCGTCAACTTATATCATGGCAAACATTTACCATCACAGATATAAAAAAAAACTGTGATTCTTTTCACAATGTGCAATTCCATACTCCCCCCCCCCCCCACCACAGAAGGTTTTTTGTTTTGCACCCTCCCTCCCCCCAGGAAATTCCAGTTTAGCCTCATACTTTGCTTCTAAGATTTTGGGTTTTAAGACCCCCCTCCCCCTAGGAATTTCTGGTGCCCTCCATGGGGTGGGTATGGATTTTCTCTGGAACTGCACAATAGAATCATACAGCGGTCACAAAAACTAAATTAATGAAATGAAAGTCGGAAAGAGCATGATGAAAAATACCTACTTGCCAAAAATCAGCATCTTTTTGCAATTTGGGGGTGAGAATATTGGCCCCTTTACACTCCAATGACCCGATACAAATCCGTCTAATTTTGGCCTGCATCAACATGCATGAGTTTTTCAAATGGCAATTTCTGTAAACAATGACAACCTTGTACACTCCGGATGAAGAAACAATTCCTTCTTTCTTTGCCTTACATGCACTTATGAAGAAAAGAACTTTCACATCGACAACCAAATATTTCTCCACTTGGTCCTCAAAACAATCAATAACAGCTACACGGTGAAGTTACCTGTCTCAAGCCCCTGCTTTCCTCCGGATAGGAGTCCCACTGGGAGGTGTCCAGAAGGGGTAAGTCCTTTGAGTTGAACAACGCTTTCACTTTCCTCTCTGAAAACAAAAAGATGTTTGATCAACACAAAATCACAACCAAGGGTGCATTTTTTGGGAGAATCCGAAAACGGATTTGTGATCTCAGATCATTCTGCATCAAAGGAACCGACAAATCATTGTCCAGAGTGGATTCGTTGGTTCCTTTGACGCGGCATGATCGGAATGATCTGAGATCACAAATCCGTTTTCGGATTCTCCCAAAAAAACGCACCCCAACAGGGAATCAGGGGTGTCACTAAAAGCCGCCTACCAGCAAAATTTCGCTTTCTGAAAGAGATCTTATCACAAGCTGAAATTTCTACAGAACACATTAAAATAGACACAAAACACCCACCTGAGAACTGTAAAAACTCTGGCCATTTTCCCAATAGCTCGTATTTTACTGCGTATGACCTCTTTTCTCTTGATAGCTTCACTTTGTTCTTCACCCTCCTCCCCTTCCAGTTCCTCGTCTGTGCAGATGTTGAGGATGTTCACCAACATTTCCGTGACTACAAACAGGGATGCATAAAAAATATAAATCATCCTTATTGAAACCAACTATGTCCGGTGCAAGAATTTTGACCATACAGCGAGACAATAATCCTTGAAACAATGAATCATTAGTTATTTTTTAGTACCAGGTTCATGTACATGTAGTTCTAACTTTGAACAGGTGGATGAAATCTCATTTTGACTACTGAATGAATGAATGAATTCTTTATTAACAAATGCCAAAAGAAACATGCCCAGAGTCATACATCTGGACTTACAATTTCATATAACTAACTACTATAAAAAAAGAACTAATCACAAACTATTGACCAATGTGCAAAGACAGTTAGATAAAATTGAAAAGGCATCCATTCACAAAACAGCGTTTATGATGTTAAGTTCTGACACATGGCAGGATGTAAGGGTGTCCCCTTTTCCTAATTAGGCTTCTTGATCTCTGGGGTGGAAGCAGTTCATGAAGGGGATGAGTATTCACAAGCTATTGAACTTTACAACACAGATAACACACATTTTAAAACCCTCATTAATCACCTCAAGACCTCACCTTTCTCCCCAACAAACGGTAAAGACCATGTGAACACATCCATAAAGTTTGGGAGCCAGTACGGATGAGGCGAGCAGTTGAACTGACGAATATTCATCACGTTATTTTCATACTTTAAAACAGCAGCTGAAAAAAATGGGCATCACAATTTGATCAATCTCTAAGTTCTCTTGACTGCCTTTAACACATTACTCTGAAACAATGAAAAGTGGATGGGGGTCAGACATGGTTTGTATCTTTTACATTGCACTTGAGAGTATTTCTCAGAAGAAATGGTGATTTTAGTAACAGTGTCTTAACGACAGTGCCTATTATTGTTACTGTGCATATGCTCTGTGCATCTCAAGATACTCAGTTTCCTATGGGTGGTGCCTACTAATACAGGGATATTTTTGCTCGGCTTAAATCTATGCGGAGAAAGCAGAACTTAGCAAGTGCTTTTGGTATCCAAAAAGAAAATTGGGGGTAAGCATGAATTTTTCAGAAATAATAAAGCTTTGATTTGGAAAAAAATGCCATACATTGCTTTGTACTTTACCGCTTTTTCGAATAATTGCTGCTTAACTATCTCTAAAAAACGCATGGTTACCCCCAATTTTCTTTTTGGATTTCCATAGCCCTTGCTAAGATCTGCTTTTCCTGCATACCCATGAATCAGTAGAAATACGCAAAAATACTTCGGTATCAGTAGGCACCATCCTTAACTATTTTGAAAATGTCTGTAGCTACTTGAACAAACCACTTTGAGAAGGCTCTGTCTTACACCAACAATTTGCTGTTATTAGAAGAGAGCAAACAATGGAGCTCTGACAAACCTTTGTTATTATAGACATCCAGATAGTTAGGAGCTGAAAAGATTGTGATAAGTGAAGGAAAACCAGTCTCTTGACTTTTTCTGTACATTCGGTACCTAAAAAAGGAAACAGAAAACTTCAGGGAAAATTGCCAGTGTAGAAAATTAACACAAAAATGATACACTATTATATACACAGAAATACCAAAAGTGCAACTTGGACACTTCAAATTTTACTCCTTAGAAAATGGCTTAGACTGATTATTTTTTCCTCACCCCGCATCTTGTGCCTCGTGTGCTCTGATAATCGAAAGCAAATTGTTCTTTTGAAGGAAATCACATGTTGCTTGGTAACTGAAAAACACACAAATAAAATAATGTTATCGTCAAACTGCCAAAGGAAAATTGCTGCTCTAGATGGAAGATCAAAGCTTACTGCTCAAACAGACAAATATAACATGCACAATACCTGTAGAAGTATGAACAGCCTCTGACTGTGTTATGGCTGAAGTGTTCGGAATTTTTTTCATTTCCATAATCTTCCAGTGGATCAGACCACAGCAAGTCGCACATGGGACCGAACGCAGGTGGCTCAGTGAAACGGTCAATCTAAACAGTACGAGACAAAATGTTTAACAAACAAGCTTGAGAGTCATACAGATATTGCATGATGGATGACAAGGGCTCGGCCCAAATCAACTACATGTATATCACATAGAAATCAAGAACTGTGAATCCTTGTTTTGGAAGAAATCACGATAAATACTGCACTAAACTGAACACTTTACCCCATAAATCATTATTTTGAAGGTTAAACTGCACATTTCAAGCACCTTTTTGATACTCACTATCGATCACAGTTTGTAATTCATTTCACTGAGTTTACATCTTGTATGTTTATTCATCTTAGTTCAATCTTTCATCCAAGAGGTCATATTGTTGAGTGACAAATTCAAAACACTGGTCACTTTTTCGCAGAAAATTTAGTGGTGAAAAACAAAAAAACTTAAAGTTTCTGTCTCGGGGCTATAGGTCTTTAAGTTGCCCTTGGAAATTTAATGTCCAATTTCTGTGGGGCAACTATCAGCCAATGGATCTTTAACAGAAACCCTACATAGTTTAACCCATAACGCACCGTGCCGGCCAAAACCGGCCGTGATTTTGGCCTCATCTGCGCGCACTCCACGATTTGAGCCTACCTCCCCTAGAAGGGAATTTTTTGTCCCCTATTGTTCTCATTGTCTTCAGAAAGGACTGACCAATCAGAATCCACTTACTGCGCATATATTTTTAGGTCTTAGGGGGGCCCAGACAAAAGAGCTTTTTATCTTTAGGAATTGGTGTCCGATTTCAATTTTTGTTGCCTCGTGGGCCGCGCGGCTAAATTTTTAGTCGCCGATTTTCGCGTTTTCCGAAGGAAAACACACCTTTTCGAAATGGTAAATTGAAAGAAGAACTGCTAAGGAATACTCAACAGTTTCGACAGCGAAAATCCGAGAAATAACGGGGAAGAAATTGCGCTTCGAGTACGAATTGTTGTTTTATCCAGGCGACGAGCGAGCGAACAGCTCAAATCATTATTCAGGCCACGGACTTTCTGCGAAATTTTAGACTACTTCTGGGAATTCAACAGCCAAAAAAACACAGGTTTGATTGTGAATTTGTACTGAAATACTATTCTAATTGACCGATTCTTTGTATTCTGAACAGTTTTTGCGAAATTATTGAGAAACATACCCTGCACGGGTCGATAAATTCGCTTCGAATTGGACTTGTTGTTCCTTCAAATCGCTTGCGCGTCACTCGTCTCGCATTTATAATTATACGCGTTTCTTTCTAAGGCGTAAACAAAGACTTTTCTGAATAAATTTTTCATTTAGGAAAGCTTTCTCTGTGTTTTTTTCTTTCTATTTTCATTGAGAAAACGTGACAACTGTGTAATCTTGCGTAAACAAACACATGCTCTCGAGACGGATCCAATTTCGCCCATGTGACGCGCGGATCAAATTACATCGAAATTTCGGAAATTTTTACCTTCAAGTTTGTTTTTTGAAAAATTTTTAATTGGCAACTAGTGTATTTTATTCCATAATTAGTAATTTTAACTATCTTAGACCAAAGGGGTGTTGTTTTTTTGCCCTGTAAGGTATGTATTTTTACTGCACATGGGTTAGGAAATAACCACTTCGCCAATTTTGCTGAATTTTGGAAAACCTCTGGAAACGGCTGGTGCTTAATGGGTTAACTGATGTCACATGGACATCAAGAAACAAACCTTTCAAACTTTTTGCAATAAAAGGAGCAGTTGAGTGAACAGATCAAATTGCTGAGCTTTCAATTTGAAATGTAGAGAAAAGGGTGGGTAAGAGAAACCAGAAATTGTACCCAAGCACGTCCTTGTCAAACAAGAACGTTTTGCTGTTCTCTCTATTCAACTGTCCTGCTGTAAAAGTTCACTAATATCACCAACAAAATTCCTTTTTCGAACTAACTTCACCTGGATGATAATACAAGACAATTACAGCAGAGTCCACCATGTAAATACAACATGATGGAAATGGATAACACCACATCAGATATGGCCTTCTTCACAGTCTCATCCCCTACTTCATGTACCCCCACATCATCTGCACACTGTACAATTACAGTCTATGTCATGTAAAGCTACACAAAACATACTACAGTTATTTTAACACCCCTGGTTATTTCAGGCCATTATCGTACCTTTTTTATATCATCTAAGGTATATATTTCTGGCGACAGCCCACCATGGACACAAAGGAACTGCCTGTTCATAAGAGCAGCAAGAGGAAGGGCGTCAAAGGACTTCATGCAGGCATCATACACTGCATCTGAGTATTTGATTTTGCCTGAAAAAATAAATAATATAAATGCCTGTTAGTTTGAGCTCAAAACATAACTCTTCTGTAGTTACTGACAGCTGCGACAGTACATAATTTTTTTTCTTAGAAAGTAACCTCAAATGTTTGGGTACTCTGCATGTGTTCACTAGTACCAGCGTTTGAATACGAGTAAGTAAACTGTTTCTAACCTACAAAAAAAAGACCTTTGTGCAACAGAATGAAAAACAAAACCCAAGACCCACATACAATTTGTTTATAAAAGAGTAAAATTCTTCAACTCAATACACCGAATTCATAAAGATGGCCACCACGCGGTTGAAACTGGGACCTACACTGTAGCACCAGTGCAAGGCATTTTAGGACAGCCTTAGAATCAACAATGGCTTCTGATGCGACAAAATCAAATTCTAATGTAAATTGTTGTGTTCCATTGTGCAATCAAAAAAGAATGATCAGTCCAGAAGGGCAAAAGCTAGGATTTTTTAGTTTCCCACAGAAAGAAAAGCTGAGAGATGTCTGGCTTGCTAAAATACAGAGAGACAAAGGTGAATACTTTAAAGTTAAAGATACAACTAAAGTCTGCTCTTTGCACTTTGAATCGAGTGAAATCAAGAAAGGATTTGGTGGTAAATGGTCGTAAATGTCACGCCTGTCCTAAAATGCCTTGACTCCGTGTTGTCCTAACCCGCCCCAGGCTCAATACCGTGTGGCGGCCATCTTTATGAATTTGGTGTATTTGCTGAAAATGTTGTGCGTTTTGATATCACCCCATAAATAACATTGCAAAATCCCTTTAGTAAATCATGCATCCCAGTGGATTGGGCCTTGCAAACAAATCCAAGGGAACAAATGGCTGCACACTTCAGCAATATCCAATCAGAATGAAGATTTAGACAGGTGTACCTCCTAAACTAGTGAGTGGAAGGCAAACAGATTAAATCACAAGAGACTCTAGTTTGTCAAAAAATTAGTTCACAACATCACCCGCCAGAAGTACTTTAGTCTGAAATTCAGACGTCTCTTAACTACGCCCACAGGGGTTCAGGGCAAAGAGACGGCTGATAATATGATGTTTCAGACTAAGAGGAAAGCAACTCGCACGGAAATGCATGCAAGTTGTTGAGTTGCAAAGAATGCCAAACTATTCTGAAATTTTATTAAAACATTACCACATTATGTAGCTGGAACTAAAACATTTAAAATTTGACGAATAAATAAAACACAATGGTAACACCACTTTTAATGACAATGATCGTCTGAAAAAACAGCATAACATTCAAGTCAGACACAACCCACCATAGTTTTTTTTAAAGGAAAACGAACCTTGAACGGCTGAAGTAAACAAGCGAAACGTCAAAATTTATCTTTCCTTCAAAGAGAACTTCGTTACAAGAGGACGAATGATTGTGATAAAGAGTTGAACGAGTCAAAGAAATTTGAATTGTCTAAGGCTGAATTCACGGTAAATTAAGCAGAGAAACTATTCTTGATTGCCCACGATGTTCGCCAATACAGATGTAAATTTTAAAAGCGCAACACCATAATTAATTCATGAAAACCCAACGAGTCTATATATTATAAAGTGAAAAACCTCGAGCGAAGTTCAAAGTTATCGTTTTAATTTAAGTTGACAACAATTTTGAATACAATATCAAAACAGAACCGTACGAAAGACAAGCATCGAACAAACGGCACTTGAAATTAATGTCCACTCCAGAAGCTCTATACCTAGAATGGTAATTCGTTCGACAACACAAAATTTGTCTTTTTTCCGCGGGTATTTAGAGGCGTATGCTTTGCAATGATCGCATTGAAGACACAAGAGTCAGATTGATTTTAACAGTTCACTTAAATGTGAAATACAGATACTTACATTCTGTTTTGAAGGTGAAATACTCCGTTAAATGTCGGCATTCGTGATTTCCCCTAAGCATAAATAGCGTGTTGGGATGGAGGAGTTTTAACGCCCATAGGTATAACACGCACTGCAAAAGAAATAGGGTAATGTTGACACGATACTTCGACCTGTAACGTCCACTCATTAACGACAGCAGCTTGGTCAAAAAGGGGCGAAACTAAAAGACACGATGACACGTTCAATGGGAGGAAAATTGAACGAACACGCGTAGCAGCTAATATACACAAATGCACGATTCAATTTGAGCTTAGCCAAGATTTTTTACGACCGACTAAGTTTTTCGCTCACTTACCTCGATTGAAAAATATCCTCTATCGACGTAGTCGCCAAGGAAAAGATATCTCGTAGAACTAGGTGGCCCTCCAACTTCGAATAACTTGATTAGGTCGTAGAATTGCCCGTGTATATCTCCGCAAACTAAAAGACAAATAGAACACGACACGTTCAGCTTTACACCGATCGAAGACACAGTTCTAGCCTGCGACCTGCTGCAGACTTTTCATACCAATACCTGCACAATTTTAATCGACAGTTGCCTGTACCTGTTATGGGTGCTTCGACCTCCAGCATGGTTGGTTCTTGTGATAAAAGTTCCGTTCCTGAATTGATAATTTTAAGAGCAACATCTTCGTCAACTCTGCCCTCCCTCAAGAGATGATTCTTCAATACATCTGCTTTAGGTTTACCATTCGCATCGAACACATCAGCCAAAACAAGTCGTTCAATCGGTGGCATTGGAACAGCTAGAAGGGGAAAAAGGAAGAAGAAGCGACATCCAAATTAATTACAAGGAATCCCATAAGGCAAAAATGGCCGCTATTGAGAAAGCTGGCCAGATAAGCATTATTTTGATGCTAACTTTTGAGCACTCTATCTGACGTAGGAAGCTTCCCATCTGGAGTAGCCATCTTCCTGAGATCCTAAAATATGCGATGGCGAGTAATGGCCAGTAGCTGTAGTCTTTCAGACCAAGATGGAACCGGATTTCGTCTATCACTACAATTCTTTCTCAGCTACGACCTTCACTGGAACGACACAACGGACACATAAACAAATGCAGCAAGCAAGCAAGCACCGCGTCTGCGCGGTGAGAGCCTCGCTTCCACGCAGCCTCACCCTTATTCCGTGCATCGCACAGTTTTTTACCATTTTGTTATAAATTTATTATTGTCAGTCCTATTACCACTGAAACATAAAAACGCTTTCCCGGAGTGACACAACGGAGTAACACAAACTGCAAGGCTGATACTACGTGAAAGAGTTGACTTTGCGAGACAACAACCCGACAGAAACCGACAAAACAGGGCTGCAACCGTGGACAGCTGTTTCGTTCTTATTGGAACTCGTCAGCACGGTGTAGCAGTTCTATATGAGACCAGCGACAGAGCCAGCTCAAATAAAATGCAACAAAACCCATGTCCTATCAAGTTTCGTACTTTGAACCTGCCCGCTCCCCGAATCACGCGTTGCCACACCACGTGCCTCAGGGAGAAAGCAGACAAAGCATCGAATTCCTGTCTCGCAAAGTCAACTGAATGTAGATGGCCAAAACCATCTTAACATTGAAACGCATGGACAAAACCATGCTTAAAAGGCACAGCATATCGGATCTGTAAAGACCTACGGCCCCAAAAAATAAAGTAAAGTTTGCAGTTTTCACGTCTACAACGGAGTAAGTCGAAAAACTGACCCACCTTGTCAGTTGACTTTGGGATTTGGAATGTCTGATTTCAAGTCCACACCACTTAGGTCACTTAGCGCTAGAGCTACGAACAACACTGTCTTCTATCAAGTTCAAACTGATTGTTTAACTGCTATGCCTTCTAGAGGCCTCAGTTCTAATCAGGAAAATCTATACTAAAGTAGGATATCTTTAATTTAGAGGTTTCACTATTTCACAAATCAGTCAACCATACGGTAACAATTTGTCATCGCATTCCCCTACAAACCATCTAATTTGCGCTAAATGTGCCATGTGCTTCTGCTAATCGACATTGCGCTATAAGATACATAAGCTTAGTATGCCTACCAATAAAAACCTTAAATACCCCCCCCCCCCCTCCCTCCGAAAACCAGGAAGGCGTACCCAGGGCATCTGACCGTGTACCATGCATGCGGTACTGGGGATTTTTTCAAGGACAGAATTTCGCTTTTGTGAGCGAAGAGCTCACTTAAAATGGGCTTCATAATAGCTTTTGAAGCTACTATTAACACATTTCTGTTTTTACAATAATTATCAAAATTCTCGCGCCCTGATTAGTTCGCAAAGAGTGCAGAAAAAATGTTGTCATATGTAAATCAATGCAAGGCTATATCTGCAATTTCTTGAAGCAAGAAAAAAAAACACAAATTTACAAGGTATGTAGTTCACAGATTTGCAGTTGATTAGTGTGAAATAAAAACAATTCAAAGCAACTTTGCAAGATTTGTGGTTGAATGAAGTATTTTGCTCGCGCTTTTCTCAACGCCAATTCGTCTCGTAAGTTTTCCATATTATCGTAAAAAAAAAACAGTTTTCATTTTGCCGCGTCTCTGTGCTCTGATAACGCACGGATGACGTCAAAACGTGGTAAAAAGCCACGACTCTCCTGCGACTATAAGTGTACGTCTTTGTTACCAGTCACACGTTTTGACGTCATCTGTACGTTATCAGAGTTCAGATGCACGGCAAAATGGAATATATTTGTTAGATAGATCATAAAATGACACCATAAAATTCAAACTTGAGGTTTTAAGACTTTACGACGTCCTATCTGGTCTATTCAACAAATAGATTTCATTTTTCTGTGGGCCTGTACTTTGATCACGCAAAGAGGACGTCAAAACGTGGTAAGAACATCAGTGACGTTACCTGCCTGCGGCTGGAAGCGTGCTTCGTTGTTCTTACCACTTTGGAAGTCTTTATTTATTTACTTATTTTTTATTTATTTATTTATACACGGAAAATCATCAGTTAAGCTTAAGTTAAAAACTAAAACTAATTACAACTGCTTTACAAGATTGCCGTGTTGGAATCCGATATATCAGCTAACTTCTTGATATTTCGCTCAATAAAATGCTCAACGGATGAAACATTTTTTTAAGCTTTTGGGCAAGTTATTCCATAACATGCCCCGCTGTAAGAAAAGCTTCGTTTCAAATAATTGGTGTTTGGTCTGGACAGGGACAGCCTTCCCTCAGAGTTTCTTAAGTTGTAAACAGAGTGACGCTGAGAGAAAAGACTTTGTAGATATTCCGGAACAAGGTCATTTATGGTTTTATACCGATCATTAAGGCTTTTTGTTTCTTTCGCCGAAGAGATAGCCTCTCCCAGTCGAGGGTGGAGAGAAGGTGGTTGGAACTCGTATCAAAAGGTAATTTAGTAATAACTCTGGCTGCACGATTCTGTAACCAGTTTTGGAGCTTATCACTCAAGTAACCACTCAAACAGTCCCAAACGGGGCTGCAGTAATCAAAATTAGGCATAATTAAAGCGTTATAAATTTGGATTGCAGTTTCTTTGGATAAAAAGGGCCGCACACGTTTTAGGGCGCCTATAGCTGAAGAGACTTTCTTGTTTTGACGTCATCTGGGCCCAGTTGCTCGAAGCATGGTTAGCACTAACCCGGGTTAAATACCATGACAACCTATAGGTTTTAATACCTCTTAACCAATGGTTAGCGCTAACCATGCTTCGAGCAACTCAGTCTGTGCGTTATCAGATTACAGACGCACGGCAAAATGCAACCTCGTTCCCAGGGTCCTCTCTGTTAAAAAGGAAGAGAGAGGACCCTGGGGACGAGGTTGGGCAAAATGAAATTTATTTGTTAAATAGACGATAAATGACGTCAAAAAAATTCAAACTTGAGTTTTTAACATTTTATGACGTTATTTAATGAACTGGTGACTGATTGAAGTTGAAAATGTGTCCTCCAGGAGAGGCCTTGGAGCCCAGTTAGGGCCCAGGGGAGGGGCACTCTCCCTTATGGGCTATACGGGGACGTGCCGCTGGATAGGGTATGGTTTTTGGCCCCTCTGCCCTGAACAGAGTATATAATTTCAAGCGAGTCTGTCCTGGACCCGTCCTAGACAGGGTATGGTTGCAAGACTGTCATCGAGTATTTGGCAATCCCATATTATTTTAGTGAACAATGTTTCTCGTCAATTAAGTTTCCACCTAATTAAGGATCACCGCTGTTAATACGAAATTTTGGAAGTTTTCGCCATCACTTCTAGGTAATGTATTATTTTATCTGTTGTGATTGGTGTTTGCGTTTCAATGCGCGTGGAACATCACGTCCGGTAAGTGACAGTGGGCCTTTAAATTACTTCTGTAAAACAAGAGCTAGATGTTGTCCTTTGTCCTAATATAGGGCAGGGTAGGTATTAAAGGTTTAAAACCCCTAGCAGCACCCCTATACCCAAACACGGGTCAAGTACCCCCCCCCCCCCCCCCTCTCCGGGAGTTAGTGTAAGGTTAGTGTAAGTGGGAATTTGAACAGCCAATCTTGAAAAGTTCAAATGCCCGTCCGGGTTGGATAATGGCGTTTAAAATTGATCGGCGCATAAAAAAGAGCAGCTTCTGACAAGATGACAAAAAATAAAATATATAAATTTATATAAAAACATAGCTTCTTCTGTTACATCAAGATCTCGTTTCTAACTAGCTTAACGAAACTTAACTTAACGAAAATATATTTAAACAGATAAAAATTACTCTCTCTATAAAGGTATTACACAACGTTTTTCAAGAAAAATAACCCACTGTTTACTGAACAATGTTGTATATAAATGTCACTGGCGAAGGACAAAAGTAAAATACGATTAGCTACACAATGTTATTTTCACGGAATAAATTAACGACCGTGTGTTGTTATTAGAAGACAATGTTATATATAATTTCAGTAATGAGGGACAAAAGCATCCCTGACGTCAGTAATTAATATAAAACGATATAAAAACAAATTAAACTCAAGCAACTTATTACAAAGCAGCTACCCTAATAAGTCAGAAAGTTGGCAAGTGATAACTTAGTATCAAAAGAGATTGAAAAACTACCAAGAGTGGACCCTATTTGAACATTCGAATTTAAAGTGTTACATTATGGTAAAATATGTGTACCCATATGATTAACTAATAGGATTCAAACTGAATGATAAAAAAATACAGGATTTATAGATGTTTAACGCTACATATAACATAGAGTACAGTACAGCAGTTTTCGATTGAGTGTTTTAAAACCAAAACCAAAGTAATAATTCTGACCAATCACAACAGACGTAGGCAACAAAACAAGCCAATCAGAATTCGAAGATAATACATGTAACCGGCGCCAAGCGCGAGAAAACCCGGGCGACCAAGGCACGATTGGTTTTGGGTTTGCTTCTCATTGGTTGAGAAAGTGGCACGAGTTTTGTTAACCAATAGCCCAGCGTCGTAAAGTAAATCAATAGTGAAAAGCAAGCGCGGAATTACCTTGGACACTCAATTGAAAACCGTTCTGTCTACAATAATCGTTACAATGTCAGCTACGTCAAGCACGTGGAAATTAATGTGCATGGGAGCTTGTTATCTCCTGTTGTCAAAGTGCAATTTAAATCCCGTATAATTTTTCGCTTATGAAAATAATTATAGAAGCCCAATAAACAATTTGGGTGAAAAATAGTTTTCTATATGCTCTCAGAGGGCTTGATAGCATGTTATTTCGCCCATGCATACATGGAAAAGCAAAAGGCCTCAAAACTGTGCAGACTCTTACTTAAGCGCACGGCGGCCTTACAAGTTTTTGCTGGGTACTGAAGACATAGAGATAGACTGGACAGTAACTGAAGTTTGCAAACAGAACAATGCTTAGTTCACTGTTTGTCTCTCCCGTTCGGGTCATCAGGCCCCAGATGTTCAGAGCACGATAAAAGTAACCCAGGATTACTGTGAACTTTGGTTGCAGTTTAATTACTAATCAATAGAGATTTTGGTAAAGAATTTTCCCTTAAAGAGGGGCAATGTCAGCTATTTGTAGTGTTACTTTGAAAAGTAAAACAAAAATAATTTTATCAATGGAAACGTCAAAATAATGGTTTTGTTAGCAATAACCTTCCTAGTACACAGTTAACTTAGGCTGCAGATAGGCAGGATTAAAATGGATTGCAACTTGAAAAAAAAAAACGTACAGTCTGTTCCAGTTTTCCCCGTGCATTCTGGAGAAATCGCTACGTAAACGGATTCCAGTTTGTTCTTCACAGGAGAAGTAACTTACTGACCAACCTGATGTTAGAGAAAAGGTACCTTGTCAAACACTTGACCAAAACACAGAGCAATCACCACGGTAGTGCCCCTTTAAGTTTTCACTTAGAACGCTTTTCATTTGTCAGAACAAGCCAGCCAGTTCAATTATTTTGCAAACAGAATGCACCAATTTGAACGATATTTTCTATGCAACTTTTTTTAAACTGCGTCAAACTAGCGCATACTACTCCAAAAATGTGCCATTTCGAAGAATTCGATGGACGAATCATGCAGTCCTTCAAATTGGTTAACTCAACTTCAGCTGTCCACTAACGGACCCACCAGTTCTGACAAATGGAATAGAGCTTAAAATTAGCCTTTTAAAGCATTTATAGTGAAGGGGATGAAAACCTCAGTTGACCTTTAATCTGGGATTAGAGTTAATGGGCATTTGAACAACTGGACCCAGGTGTTTAACAGTTTTCAGAGCTTAGAAGATGATCGAGTCAGCGTTGTGGCCATTTTACATTTCCCGTATTTGTAACTATAGAACAGTCTCTCACAGCACTGTGCGGAATTCGAAATGTCGAAACGTTTACATGATCACGGCTACTCTTTTCTCAACTGAATAAACAAACAAACAAAAACATGGAAAGACAGAAATTGCTTCAGTAAAATGTCTTTGGTCTTATAATAGACAGGCCGTCCCTGAGAGGCAACACCAGTTGTTCCACTGTAGTGTCGTTCTTCACCAGCTGGTTGAAGTCATGTAGGGCCTGCTTTCTCGAGTCTCCTGCTTCGTACAGTAGTTCACCTAACGAGTTGTCCGCCATGATGAATCCCGAAGGTGTGAGCATCTCCTTGGCAAGTTTGTAGTACGAGATGTATTGATCCTTGGATGCGTCCAAGAACACAATATCGAACTTCTCACCCGCGTTTTTTAGCTCACGCATGATGTTCACTGTGTCTCCAATCTGGAGATTAATAAGAATAAAAACAAATGATTGCTATACACTGACACAATATACCGGCGAATGACTGACTGACTGACTGACTGGCTGGCTGGCTGACTGGCTAGCTTGCTGGTTGAATGGATGATTAACTGACTGACTGGCTGGCTGACTGACTGACTGACTGACTGACTGACTGACTGACTGACTGATTGCCCGACTGACTGGCTGGCTGGCTGACTGACTGACTGACTGACTGATTGACTGATTGCCCGACTGACTGGCTGGCTGGCTGGCTGACTGACTGACTGACTGACTGATTGTCCGACTGACTGGCTGACTGACCGACTGGCTGGCTGGCTGTCTAACTTACTGGAGAGTAGTTAGGTTAAGAAGCAGCAATAATTGACAACGACCAAAAAGAAGATTGGATTTTCACAAAAGCAGTAGAACATAAACTTAGTCAGGCAAAATCGCCAGCACAGATTATTTACTACGTTTGTAAGTAGGCCATAAAAAGTGTCCGATCTTTCTTGAGAAAAAGATTGGTCGGATGGAGAAACAGGCGAATGCATGCACGCACGTGCGCATGCATTTATGCATAGAAGGATGCATGCGTGCACAGAGGATTTCGTTATGTGCTGGGCTGTAGGCCTACTCTAGGAACTTAACTCGCCTTTGCTCCGAAAACAAATGGATGGTAAATTGTTGGAAATAGTGTCTAAATTCTAAATTTAAAATTAGATATGATTTTCGCTTTTAAATTTCCCGGACGCGGCCATCTTGGATTTCATGACGTCATTGCGTAGCCGCTATTGTTCTCTATTGTTTTACACAAAAGAAGTTCTGTTTACTAACAATAGCGGCAACGCAGTGACGTCATGAAATCCAAGATAGCCACGCCCGGGAAATTTAAAGGCGAAAATAGGCGACAATCATATCTAATATTAAGCAAACTTGAAAGTTATTTCTACTTCTTAAACTAAAATTTAGAATTTAAACACTATTTCCAACAAGATGCCCCCCAAAGGCATTAAAACGGAATGCTTAATGTAGCCCCAGATTTTTAAAAACTATCCTCCCTTCGCAATTGAAATAATTGAATGGTTTTATTCAGAGAGACTGCGTGATATTTTATCGTTGTGTTACTGGGAATCATACCGGAAATTACTATTCCATAACGTCATAACCACCACTTGAACTGGTCTGGTTTCCCTTGCCTTGAATTATATTCGATCTGTTTGTGAAAGCGTAATTTCGTCGCTGTGAACTTTCCCAATTTCCACGGTTTAAACTGTCGAGTACTACTTAGAAGTTATTATTTCGATTTACCGCTTGAAAAACGTTTGTTTTCTTTCTCAAAACGGCAGGTAAGAGTCTTAAATTCATACATGTGGCCGCCATTGAACGAAAAACAACCTTCTAAATGATGATTTCCTTTGACGTAACACAGGTAGAGATGATTGGGTCCCCTCCCTCGTGATATACGTGCCGATAATGGATTTTGATTGGGCCGTTTTTGTTGAAGACAATCAGAACAATAGATCCCTTCTGGGAGAGGGCAGAATTTAATGTAGGTTTAATGAATAAATCAAATGATGATTTGACGTGACACAGGAAGGGATGAGTTGGTTCCCCTCTCTTGTGATATGTGCCTAAATAATAGATTTTGATTGGGCCGCTTCTGTTAAAGACAATCGGAACAATACATCCCTACCTACTAGGGGATGACATATTTTAATGCATAAATTAATATGCAGATTTTTGGCTACGACGAAAAAAAATAAGATACCTGACCAAACCTAGACACGGCCTGCCCTGCGGGCATTCCGTGTAACAATTTACCGTCCATTTGTTTTCGGAGCAGAGGTTCCCTTTAATCAAAGCTCGTTACGAAAATAAAGTGATTTAAAGCGACTTTAACTAGGCGATTTGGGGTGACTCAAGGGCCCAGAGTAGGCCTGAAAGCGAGCGTATCGACAGGTCCAAGAAGATGGTCAACACCAGGAAGTATGGCGCCCAAGGTGGAAACATGGATGAAAGAAAAAAACAATCTGATTAAGCCTCACTGACAATTTAAATGGCAACTAGCACAGATCCTAACCGTAAAGTTAATTTTGAAATTTCCTATTTACCAATTTGTCTTTTGCAACAACGTACCTTAAGGGTAATCTTCTGAGCTTGTGAGGAACTACGGAAAAGGCGATCAGCAACTGTGGCGATTTTAGGATCAAATTCAATAGTGACTACTTCACCCTTTTCTGGTAAACCTTCAGCAAGGGCCATAGCTGACATGCCTGTAAATTTACCCACGTCAAGGACACGATTGGCTTTGGAGAGCTGCACCATCATCTTTAAAAACTGCGCTTCCAGCTGCCCGGCCATGCGAGGTGTGAACATCTGTCCTTCCTGTGTAACACGCGCAATCTTCTGGATATCTCCACTAGGAACTTGTGTCATTTTGGCAGCGTAATCTTCAACACCTTCACAATAAACGGATAAATCAGTAATCTTTCTCATTAAAGAAAGGCCCATACATTATTTCGTTTCCTGTTGCCCGACCAGCCAAACGTTTTTCAAGTTGTTTCTAACCTTAAAATGCTTTTTGTTAGTCACAAAAACGACTCTCATCCTTAAATCAGCTCCTATAACCGCTTTTCATTTGTCAGAATATAACTGGCCGGCCAGACTGATTGGTTTGTAAATGGAGTTCACCGATTTGAAGGACTGGTTCTCCAAATTCTTCAATCTGGCACACGCAGAGAGTTGTGTGCGCCATCGATCTTGAGGCAATTGAAAAAAGAGGCATATAAAGTGTCGTTTAAATTGTTGCATTTCGTTTGCGAAATAATTGAACTGGTTCTGACTATTGGCAAGCGTCGTTAGACTCCTGTCGGGCAATAAAATGAACAACTTTGGAGTGAAAGCAGCTCTTTGCAACTTGTCACGCAAGAAATGTTGTGTCACACTTGCGAGTTTTTGCTGCCCGTATTAATTCTCTGTGTGCAGCAAATTTTTATGGTCCTGTAACTAGACTCACTGTTTACAGTGTTATGCTTTTGTGTTTATGTTTTGCTGAGGTAGTAATTCGCGCAACAGATAATCGTAATTTACAATGTTTGCGCAAAAATTGGCACGGAAATATTGCCTTATTAATTAGACTTACAGTTTACTTTTAAAATTTCTACGTCAACACCGCCATTTTTATTTCGGTTTAATCTGTACTTTTACTGCAAGCATTCAATCACTTTACCTGGATAGCACAATTCGTTGGGCTCGAAGCTCGGGGGACTCGCCGTGTCACCAACTCTCTCGAGAGCCACTTGAGAAGGCAAGCTCTTAGGGATCTTTTTTTGGTCATCTTCTATTCCCTGGGAGATCTCAAGGGGGCCACTGTTTACATGAATCTCCATTTTACCCTGGTTTTCGTCGCCATGGTAGCCATTCTCGTAGCCATTCTGGATCTCTAGGACATCCTTATTCACGATGCCTTCCGTTGCTGGGTCTTTCAGTCCGACATCTCTGCAGTGAGCCTCCACTCCTAGGCCCCCTCTTGGGTATCCTTCGCAGATACAATGGTACTCATCGAGACGCTTGACCAGGAGCTCATACGGCAGGTGGTTTATATATTCGCACTTTCCAATGCCCTTAGGAACAGGGGCTACGAGGTTCCCTCCTCGCTTCTTAACAGCTCTTTCTTGAGCATTGTAGATTCTGTGCGTGTCCTCCATGATGGGGTGCCACAGGGATAATTCAAGATCACTCAGCAGCTTCAAAATGCGCTCCAAATCATGCCCCGTAGTCCAGCCCTCACAGAAGGAAAGATAAGCGCCAAGACCCATCCCTGTCGCTACAGCGTGACCATGAAGCATGCCGGAAGGAAGCTCGTACCCAGGGCTCCACGTGTGGCCATAGGCGTGTGGTCGGCATTGATGAGTTTCCCACAAGTTACCATACTCTGACCTCACGTACCTGTAAAATTACCGTCAATTTCAAGGGGCAATACGCAATACGTCCTGTGTACATTCTAAAAAAATCCCTCCGATTCTAAGTAACAACCTAAGAACGTATGTAACGAATAACGTACATTGTACGTGAGAGGTTATTATATGGTGTGACATAGCAGGTTTTCTTTTTCTATCATAAAGCTGTGTGATTAGTTAAAAACTCGCGCTACTTTCTCGATCCACAAACTAGGAGACAAACCAAAACTAATCCTTACTTAATCACACACGTTTTCCCCTCGCTTGAAGTCATTTGCATGTATTTTTTTTAATCTGTCCAACTTGTTGTGTGAGTTTGCGGTGCATGGAATGTACTTACCATTCAAGAGCTTTTCCAACGACAAAGTCGCACAGAGCTCCAAAAGCCTCGTGATCGCCATCATACTCATCCATCTCAGTGCCAAATCGTGTCCTCACAAGATCTGAAGACGCCTTCTCCAGCAAACTAAACAGCTCCTCATCCTTAACAACCGCCATTTTTATGATTTCAGCGATGCCATGTCGCAGCCAACCATATTTCAACGTACGGAAGAAAGACCTGTCAGTGAGTGTTAGGATGGGAGGATGGTAGGCTCCGTACAGGTTCTTGTACCCAAATCCGTCGCAGCAGGTACGCGGGGAAGGTCCGGCGTCTATTCCAGCCACGATGCTCGTGCAGAGCATTACGTAAGGTGTCTCGCGGTGGTACAAAGCCGTGGCAAACCCAGTGACATCAGATATGACCCCTCCGCCAACAACTAGTATTGGCTCGTTTCTGGCGACGCCAAGTTTCTTCAAGGATACCAGGATGTTTTTCACTGTGGAAATGTCCTTGTCGACTTCATTTCCAGAGAACACCAGCTTGTTCAGCTCGATTCGGTGTTGGTCAAAGTAGTCTTGAATGGCGTCACCGTAGAGTTTCTCTACTTTGTCATCAATCACAGCCACGCATCTGCAAAGAGAAATGGTATTGTCTGTCATTTACAGATGTTATGGTCATTTTTTTTTTCTCTGTTGGAACTGAAACATCGACAAATTTAAGGTCGAATTTTCTATAAGAACGTGCTAACGAAGTACCCAAACGTTAAATTTTCGTAAGACCACTATATTTACTTAATTATTATTTATTTATTTTTGTTGTTGGTGAGTTTTTTAGCTGTTTAGCTGTGTTAAGCTATTCCTTGTTGTTACTTGCTTCTTGTTGACTGTGATGTTTTTTAAAATTAGTGTAAACGGCCTTAGCTCTCGCAATGAGCACATTTTCAGTTATCTCTTAGAGTAAATGTCGAAACAAAATATTGTTTAAATAAAAAAAAAATACTTAAAATGAGAAGAAGTCATTTACCGCAAAAACATGTTGCGGTTAATAAGGTCAGCATTGTGAGCAGGAAAGGGATAGACAGGCAACTCTCGCAATATTTTTCATTTGTGAGTCGTTTTTACAAAGCTTTCTAGCTTCGTTCCCATCGTCCTTGGCGCGCGCGGTCAAAGTGACGTCACCTGTTGAGCTGATCGTCTGCAGACGCTCTCGCATTCGGCCCCAAGCCCCGTTAGGCAAACTCGGTTACTTCGATAAGCATTATGAACAAAACTTCACCTACCTCCCCAGGGGTTGGTAGACATTTTTCAGCTCGAGATTAGCAGGGTTCAACACGTTGTTGACAATCTTGATGGTTGTGGTCAGAGTCAGACTCACGATGCCTTCAATCACGGATGCATCTGGCTTGGCTAGAATGTACCCGTCACAGACACGGTAGATAGATGTAGGAAACACGGCATGCGGATCCGCCTCCTTCAATTTCTCAGCATTCTCCTCATAGCAGGTTGGACCGTTGATTTCCTTGAGTAGACTACGCACCGACATGACACCTAATCTGCATTCTGCAAATCTCTGCACGATTGTGTTCCATTTGTGGATGGCTTCGGCATCGTTTCCATGTGGTGGCCTGTGTTTGCAGAATTTCAACAAAAGATAGTTACGTACGTTAAGTTTGACCACTTCTAACAAAAACTGCATGAGAATAAAGCGACTTTGTTCAACGAGGGCGACACTTGACTGTCTACTGAATGACAAAACTAGTGCCCTTGGATTCTGGATACATCGATTTTGGTCAACGAGGATGATGACACTTAACAGTCTTTTACGACTGACAAACCTGTGTCCCTAAGATCCGGGATCAAATTGGAATTTGAAATGTTGTTTTTTGAGGAGAGGAATACAGGAGTGCCCGGAAAAAAAACCTCGAATTAGAATTTCGAAATGTCGTTTCTTTTTAGAGAGGAGGAGACTAGAATACCTAAAGAAAACAATCTCTTACTGAGCAAGAACGACATTGCCCAACAACAAACCCACGTTGGACGCCGATTCCAGTAATCAAATCCAAATAGGCTGTCCCTGTACGTTTTTGAGATGGACTGTAAAAAGACAAATTGGAGCTAACAGGATACCAATTCAGCTACTATTGAGAACAAGAGATGGTATTTTTGCCTAGTCGATCCTCGGACTATGGTTGAATGAACTAATGGTTCAGTCACCCAGAAGCATGTATCAAGGTATGACAGAGCGCCGTAAAACCAACCAAATTAATCATACGGGATTGTCATAAGAAAAGGTAGAAAATTCCAGGAACGTGGGTGACAGGCACCAACCACGAGAAACGTGTGCAGTAAAAATAGCCTGACCTAGGGTAACAAAATCACTAGTGGCGCGTGACTTAGAAAGACATAATGTTCAATAAAGCGTGCCATGACCTTCAGCCGTAGAAATTTGGTTATGGAAAATTTTCATGTGCCAACTTCACTGTTAATATTGCCAACTCAGTTTATCAAGCATACTTTCTACAACAACATTGAGTAGGGAGGATCTTTTCCAACTCTTGTGTCCATGGTTGTCTGAGGTCTTTCTCGCCCCAGAAGGGACCACAAAGATCACAGCCCTGGGTAAAAGAATGGATCGAAGCGAAAATACAATGGCGATCAACGAAAACCGAGCGTTTTACTAACCTTGCTGCAAGAATGGCTAACTGCTGCAATACTCCAACAGTTGGTTGGTTGTAGAAAAATTTTAGTTGTTTAGCCACTGCAAGCAAGTCCAGATCACTTCTGAACAATTTTGCCAGCTCTTTGGAAAACACAGTTAGACGAGATGAACGAATGAGAAAGTCGCTGACGATCGGGTCGGCGAAGATTCTCCGCGCCAGCTCGAAGGGCTCCTTCGGTGCCATCGTCTTTCCATCCAGGACTTTCGATGGCAGTAGCTTAAGGTACTTGATAATGGCGTTGACTGCATCCTGTACACATCGAAAAAGGTGAAAATGTTATAATTGTTATATTGGACAAAGTTCGTGTAAGAAGGATCAAAAGATCAGTGAAAGAACAGCAAAGTTAACTCGCTGATGACACTTATATGATTCTATGATCAAGAACCATACAGATATCGCTGAAGGGTATGCCTACAGGAAGCGACATGATGGCGTTCCATATAGACATACCCTTCAGCATTCACAGAAACTAGAATTTTACAGCACATTTAAAAGCGATTAAACACCCCCTGTTTATCTCGATTACCGACCAGAAAAATTCCTGAGAGAAACTCTTTGTTGAGACAAACAGGGAGCCACACACTCAAGATAGAGACAGGTAGATAGGAGAAAATATCGAGCTGTGAACGACTTTGCTCTCAATGCGAGCTCAATACTATGGAGGATAAAATCCTGGCATTTTGTATCCCATTGTCAGTAATTATTCTTCCATTAGAAATGACTTTTATTTGATATAATGTGTAATGAATTTCCAACTTGAAACATTTACAAATCACAGAATTTATTGTAGCGTTGATAACCTCCTCTGCTTATGTTGCTAATAAGCAGATGGTTAAGTTCATTTCTTCCCGTTTTGATTTAAGAAATCAGTAATTTGTTACCAAATAACACTAGTAGATGTAATAATCAAAGATTAGGGAGTGCGTTCGATGATCTCGATCCTAGGCTCTCTCTCCTTTGCCAAGTTGGTGATGAGTCGTCTGCCCCTGCGAAATCTGCAGGGGATGCCAGATACGCGTCCCAAGATCCATTCATTTGTTTATTGTCTCATACAATCTCGACTCCAATCTGGATTACAAGTGCGTTCTTTCTACGTCGAACGCAATAATCTGATAAAGTTTTGTAGCACTTTGTATTTTATCGATTTCATGATTTTAGAACTCTTTTGGCGCTTTTGTTATACTATAGCAATTTTTATGGGTTTTTCGGGATCCGTAATTTGGCTTTTTTAAAGGTCGGGATTCGGTATTTTAGTGGAAAAGAGCGACGATATTCGGGATTAGAATTAGGGACGGGACGCGGGATTTGACGATTTTCCGAAGCGGGATGCGGGAAATGTTACTCTAAAGAAACGAGATCCGGGAAGTTCGGTGTCGAAAATGTACAATGAAAATCTAGTTGTCACCGTCCTGGACGAGAAAAGAAATTTACGGGTCCTATGTCTTTACAGATAAAATTTCTTCAGTGCTCCCTGAGACCTTGTAGTTAACTTGAGCCGACAAGCCTAAACAAATGCCACGGAGCTAGCGTTCACAACGGCATAAAGGAATATATTCAAACGGCTCTAAATAATAAGAAAACCTCCAATCGGCAAATTTGAGTAGTTTTTTTCATGATCAAAATCAAAAGGTCAACAGAGAGGAATCAAATTCCTGCCTCAGTCCACTTTGGAATCTATTTGTTTTAATTCAATTATTCCTAGTGTTGTATATAATATTGTTGTTTGGGGCTCTGTCTCCCCATCACTTATGGAGGATATTGAACGTATTCATATGAGAGCAATTAGGATTGTCTGCAAGCTACCTATGTCCACTCCAGCTGATGAGATCAGGAAATTGAGGCAAAGGGATCCCATTTCTTTGTATTACATTAAGAGACTGCTGGTTCTGGCCTATCAATCCTATCATAGTCTAAATACGGAGGATCTAAAAATTTTAATTTCTAAGGCAAAAACAAATTACAGCTTAAGAAATTCTTTAAATTTAGAAGGGACTTGAAAAAAATTATGACCCTACCGGGATCGGGATTGGGCTAAAACACCGGTCGGGATTACGGGATTGAGAGAATATTTTGTCCGGGATGGCGGGATTGAAGAACCCTATTGGGGACCCTCAAATAAGGCTTGTTGTTGTCGTTTATAACATGTGGCTAGAGTACTATCTGAACACTACCCCTATTGCCTAGAAATAAACCTTAGGATTCATCTTATCTCAGAAGAGTTTCATAACTCCGAGCTCTGGCGACTGACGGCTCCCTCTCGTGTCATTGAGTCGGTTGCAGTCTTGCGGTTTCTACGCGATCGTCGATAATTATAAGTACCTCTAGCTCTTGTAAGGTTCACGACACTGCACGCAAGTTTTTAGTTTCAATAACGATGTTACATGAGATATGTGGGTCAGAGATAACCATTATAAATTATAATCGGATAGTCGCGATCACGGAATGAAAGAAATCAATGACTACTGTTTGTCAGCTTGTTAGAAAATCCTGCGAGCAGCGAAACAAGAACCCGGCTTGGTTCGTACTGTGACTCTGAATCTATGTATAATATAACGAACTGAAATAGCATGAGAAGATAATGCAAGGAAGTTGCCCTCAGAATTTCTGCGAAAGGTCATCAGTCCGCGATACACCATGGTAACCATTACTAAAGAAAATCATTTGTACGTGCTCAATGTTTCATTTCAATTAAAGGTCAAACTTAAGAATATCATCCCCAACCTCCAGACTTGTTTACAACAATCCGTCTAAGAGTCATACACGATAAATTGTAGCGCAGGAAAGTTGTGCTCGGTGTTATGTATCAAAGGTTTCACTATGAGATTTCATTCACAATGCCAAGAATTGTTTAGGACAACCTGTGATACAGCGTGATAAACAGAGCTGATGTAAACTATACTTCTGCTCTATATTTCATTTCAAAGGTCAACCGCGCTGAGATTTTTGATACTGAACATTAATTCAACTGAATAATGGGAATTTACATTGGCATGTTGATAGAGTGGCTCTTCATTCACTGTTTCGGCCTGATCAAACTGATATTTGGAAATGTTCGCATTTATGGAAAAAAGAAAACCAGAGTACCAGGAGAAAAGCTTAATTGGCGGATAGGACGAGAGCCAACGACACACTCTATTCACACATAGCGTCAAATCCAGGAATCGAACTGAGGAAAAGTCTTCTTAGTAAAATTTATTTCTAATTTGGAAGTCATTCACTTAGGATCTCAGTACCAGACTTAAATTTTAGAGCCATCTTCCCCAGCATGATTGGGCAAATCGGTACAACAGGAAAGTACCGCTTGGGCTTTCATTTGACTGATGGTCACACGTCAGGATTTCAGCCACAGACTAAAATGTCAGAACCACCTTGTACATCACAATAAACAGCATCACAGGAAAGTACTGCCCAGTAGCTTTCATTTGAATAATCACACTTTAGGATTTCATCCACAAACACAAAAGATAGAACCACCTTGTACAACATAATAAATAGCACCACAGGAAAGTACTGCTCAGTAGCTTTCATTTGAATGGTCACACTTTAATAGGATTTCAGCCACAGACTAAAATGTTGGAACCGCACCTTGTATTTGTAAATATTTTTGATTTTAATTTGTACCGTTTTATGGTTGTGTACCTGTAAACTAGCTTACAGCCAGCTCAGCCGTATTTTTAGCTAAACAAAGTTGCATAGTTGTATATACAGTAGTTGTAGTTTTCTCTTAAATACTACAAGAACTGCGCTTTTAATTGTGCAAAGAAACAAGAGGTTTCTTTAGCGGAATGTTGCCCCGCACTTTTGTAACATCAGAAGGCACACAAGTCGATAGAACTGGGGATTAGAGGCCTTAAGGACGGCGACGCCATTAAAAACGTAAGCTGAATATTAAATTCGTGTTCTTTGAGCTAACTTGAGATAATTTCAAGTCAATTAACTTCTGTCATGCGACCGAGCTATGCAGAAGCTGCGGCGGCTTACAAGTTCAGAAAGGTGTAACATAAATCCAATCTGCCTCGTGTGTTCACGTTCTCCAGTAAACCTTAAAATTTGTCTTTTCGCGTTGTCGTTTTAAAGTTGACGACATAGAAATGTACAAAAGTGTAAAACACGCTTGCGGAGTTAGTGTTTTGCTAAACAAAACTTGTTTTCTGACGTTCTCGTTGCTGTTGTAGCTGCTCAGTTAAGATCCACCCCACCCCCTAACCCCCAGCTAGCATTTTCTAAAAGCGAATAGTCTCTCGTTATTATTTCGAGGCCGATAAAGTTCTGTTTCCTAAAATTTTCTGCGACTTAAATTTTCAGCTTTAGAATCCGAACATATCAAACTGTATTAACTTGCGACATTTCAACCATTCCGATATAACAGGAACAAAGTTTGGCTTGTGCCGGATTATCTATAAAAACCCTGGATCCCTATCCGAAAACAAAGACCCCTTAAAACTCAGAATCCTTGAAAACTCAGACTCGTCATTCTACTAACCTGAAATTTGTTGCCGTTGTTGTCCAGTCGGTAAAACGTGATTTCTTTTGCCAGAAACGCTTCTTCCTTTAAATTGTTATTGTTCATGTCGTCGTTCATTAGTCTTGTGAGTACACTCATGTTGGCCGGAAGGCTTTGAAGCAAAATGGCTCACCTTTACTCTAGCTACAACGGAGTGTGCATGCAACTACCACCGTAAAACAGTGACTAGAGCCACTTGATGCAGCAAAATAAATAGTATCATTGTTGAAAGTGCTGCTCAGTCGTATTAATTTCAAAAATAACAGTGCGTTTAACGTTTCATCTCTGTTAAATCTTGATGTGGACCATGGACTTTTGCCGGACTACGTGACTACGTGAAGGTCGCTTTTTTTTTTTTAACTGTTTGGTGGTGCCAACCACCCCTGCATTAGAAATTTGATTCACATTTAAAGTTTTCTCCATCGATTAATAAATTTATTTGCGAATATTCATTATTCATTATTTAATTTTGCAGCTTCGAATGTTAAAATAATACTGCTAATTGCTATTGTTGATGTAGTGACTCGTTCGGTAGTCTTGGGAGTATGTCCACTCATGTTAGTCCGGAAGCTTTGTAGCAAAATGGCTCACCTTTCCTCAGACTACAATGAAGTGAACATGCAATTAAGCACCGTGAAACAATGATTAGCTAGTTCTGCTCAGTATTTCATTTTAAAAATATAACATTACGGCAAGTACTGTCATCTCGGCCAGTTCCAAACATGGACTATGGACTTGGAGATTGTTGACCTGACGGCGGGGGCAGGTTTACATGTAAAATGAGCGCTACAGAGGAGTCGATTCACGCAAAGTCGGGCCAGAGAGAATGAGAGATAATAGTTTATTAACACATCCTTGGCAGCTAATACGGATAATGGACAAATCTGGTAAAATCAAAAAAGGTTAAAAAGGAGACTACAGTTAAAATACGTCAATTAGACAAATATAAAAATATAATAAAATCGAAGATCCAAAACTAAAAAATCCAAGAAACCCTAAAAGAGTCTAAGGGAGCCAAAATTAGCCGAACTGCTGAGGTGTGATACAAAGCAGTGTTCTTGGCATTGAACATGATAATTAAACTTCTTTGGAATCTGTTCTTCTCACACAATGGCATAGAGAGCATACGTGTACGTCTTAAAGACCGACGACAGCTATTGTGCACAGGCAACAGGCTATGATGACGGTGGTGAAGATTTCTCTGTCAGTTGCTTTTCAAAAACAACGAACCAAACAACATCAGGAACGAATATTAGCTTAATATTGTAAAAAGATCATAACAGATCAAGAATTCAAACAGACATCAGTTGGCTCTTTTAGAAGTTTGGCCAAAGAACTTTAACAATTCGTTTCTCATCAATGTGGCCACTTTCAATCATCATTAACTGCATTTAATGAACAAGCACCATGGCCATCGATCAAAACTAAGATCCAACACAGCTTTCCCCGTTCCCACAATTTAGCCGAATTGCTTAGGTGGATGATATCTTTTTCCGAAGATGTAAATGAACACAAGAAGCATTTTGTTATCCAAAATGATGATGATGATGATGATGATGATGATGATGTTCAGTCTCGGTCAGTGTTTATAATTATAGCACAAGAGCTGGTCCGAACATTAAATTTAATTAACAAGTGTAATTCCAATTGAACATAACAAGGTTAAAAATCCCAACTGGCAGGAGGCAGACCAGCTGGTTATTTATAAGCGCGACCAATCAATAAAGAAAGAAAGAAAGAAGGAATGAAGTACTAGAAGAAAAGCTCTTGGAGATAGGACGACAACCAACAACAAACTCAACTCACATATAGCCTGTGTTAAATCCAGGAATCGAACTGAGGAAACGTCTGCTCAACTGATATAATTTATTTCTAATTTGGAAGTCATTCCACTTAGGATCTCAGTACCAGACTCAAATTTTAGAGCCATCTTCACCAGCATAACTGAAAAAATAGGTGCAACAGGAAAGTACTGCTTGCTAGCTTTCATTTGAATGGTCACAGTTTAGGATTTCAGCCACAGACAGTAAAATGTCAGAACCACCTTGTACAGCATAATAAACAGCATTACAGGAACGTACTGCTCAGTAGCTTTCATTTGAATGGTAACACTTTAGGATTTCAGCCACAGACTAAAATGTTAGAACCGCCTTGTACAGCATAATCAAACAGCATTATAGGAAAGTACTGTTCAGCAGCTTTCATTTGAATGGTCACACGTTAATAGGAATTCAGCCACAGACTAAAATGTTAGAACCACCTTTGTACTTGCAAATATCTTTAATTTGTACGATTTATGGTGGCGTAACTGTAAACTAGCTTACACTGCAGCCAGTATCTCATCCGTATTTTTAGCTATAAACAAAGTTGTATAGTTGTATTTTTCTCTTAAATACTACAAGAATTTTGGTTTAAATTGCGCAGAGAAACAAGAGGTTTCTTTAGCGGAATGTTGCCCCGCACTTCTGTAACATCAGAAGGCACACAAGTCGATAGAAGTTGGGATTAGGGGCCTTAAAAGGAGCGAGGACGGCGACGCCATGGAAAACGTAAGCTGAAAATTAAATTCGTGTTCTCTGAGCTAGCTTGAGATAATTTTAAGTCAATTAACGTCTGTCATGCGACTGAGCTATGCAGGAGCTGAATTCGTAGCGGCGGTTTACAAGTTCAGAAAGGTGTAACATATTTTTTAGGCCTTATCACGGTTTTCGACGCCATTTTGACGAGTAGCCAAACAGGCTTGAAATAACAGTGTATGTATGGAAATCCGATGTCAAATAATTTTCATAAAACATCGCTTCTGGAAAATTCATGAATTGGAAACTTTTGGCATTAGGAAAAGGATTTTAAGAAAAAAAGTGTAGGGATTTAGCTGTGCCAGAAAGCGTCCAGTCGTGTTTTGAACTTTCCATACATTTCCCTGTATTTTTTTTCCCGCGAACTATTCTTAGTAGCAGTTCACGGCTGGTTCGCTATACAGACAAATGTATGGAAAGTTCAAAACACGACTGGACGCTTTCTGGCACAGCTACATCCGTCCAATTTTTTTTCCTAAGATCCTTTTCCTAGTGCTAAAAGTTTCCAATTCATGAATTTTTCAGAAGCTTTGTTTAATGAAAGTAATTTGACATCGGATTTCCATACAAACACTGTTATTTCAAGCCTGCATGTTTGCCTACTCGTCAAAATGGCGTCGAAATCCGTGATAAGGCCTATCCAATTCGGCCTCGTGTGTTCACGTTCACCAGTAAACCTTAAAATTTGTCTTTTTACGTTGTCGTTTTAAAGTGGACGACATAGAAATGTACAAAAGTGTGATACACGCTTGTAGAGTTAGTGTTTGCTAAACAAAACTATTGTTTTCTGATGTTCTCGTTGCTGTCGTAGCTGCTCAGTTAAGCTCCACCCTGCCCCTCCCCCCACCCCAGCCCCAAACCCCAGCTAGCATTTTCTAAAAGCGAATAGTCTCTCGTTATTATTTCGAGGCCGATAAAGTTCTGTTTCCTAAAATTTTCTGCGATTTACATTTTCAGCTTTAGATTCCAAACATATCAAACTGTATTAACTTGCAAAGTTTGGCTTGTGCCGGGTTATCTATAAAAAAAACCTAGATCTCCATGCGAAAACTAAGACCCCTTAAAACTCAAAATCCTTGAAAACTCAGACCCGTCATTCCACTAACCTGAAATTTGTTGCCGTTGTTGTCCAGTCGGTAAAATGTTATTTCTTTCGCCAGAAACGCTTCTTCCTTTAAATTGCTTTTGTTCATGTCGTCGTTCACTGGTCTTGGGAGTACACTCATGTTGGCCGGAAGGCTTTGAAGCAAAATGGCTCACCTTTACTCTAGCTACAATGGAGTGTGCATGCAACTACCACCGTAAAACAGTGACTAGAACCACTTGATGCAGCAAAATAATAGTATCATTGTTGAAAGTGCTGCTCAGTCGTATTAATTTCAAAAATAACAGTACGTTTAAAGTTTCATCTCTGTTAGATCTTGATATGGACCATGGACATATGCCGGATATTTGACAACGTGCCGCGGTGGAGTCGATTCAGTCACACATGCAAAGTTTCTTCGAATAAAACTGTTTTTTTTTACTGTTTCGTAGTGCCAACCACCCCTTCATTAGGAATTTGATACATTAAATTTTTCTCCATCGATTAATAAATTTATTTGCGAATATTCGTTATTCGTTATTTAATTTTGCAACTTCGAATGGTAAAATAATACTAGAAATTGCTATTGTTGAAATCGTCGTTCGTTGTGAGTACACTCGTGTTGGTCCGGAAGCTCTTTGACTACAATGAAGTGTACATACAATTAAGTACCGTGAAACAATGATTAGCACTACCTCTGCAGCAGAGTAAATAGTATCACAGGAACGTTCTGTTCAGTATTTCATTTCAAAAATAACAGTACGTTAATAAAAATACTGTCATCTCGGTCAGTTCCAAACACGGACTCAGTATGGACTTGAGGATTGTTGACCCGATGGCGGGGGCAGGTTTACATGTCAAAGGAGCAGGGTTTGGAACGTTCCCTACAATCCCAGGCCATATCAGGCCCCGAGGTACAATACCAGGCCCCAATGAAACGAAATCAAGTTGTTTGTTACGCAGGCAACAATAACAAGCCCCGATGTCTTAATATTATTCTACACAACAATATCAAGCCCCGAGGAACAATACCAGGCCCCCATGAAACGAAATCAAGTTGTTTGTTACGCAGGCAACACTATCAAGCCCCGATATCGTAATATTATTCTACACAACAATATCAAGCCCCGAGGTACAATACCAGGCCCCAATAAAACGAAATCAAGTTGTTTGATACGCAGGCAACACTATCAAGCCCCGATATCGTAATATTATTTGACGCAACAATATCAAGCCCCGAGGTACAATACCAGGCCCCAATGAAACGAAATCAACTTGTTTTTATATCAAGCCCCGATATCGTAATATTATTCGACACAACAATATCAGTGTAAAAAGAAAAGAAGATAGGCCTTCGCGACTCCCACTCGCGTGTTTTTAGCCATGTTCAGTTATAGTTTTGCTGTAACGAGATAATTTTTTTCAGAGAACGCCCTCTCTTGTATGAGCGGTGCTCCCTGGAAATTTTCTTTTAGTGCTGTATTTTCTTCTTATTAAATGCCATTTATGATTTGGAGGATTTGCGCGATAGTAACTGAACAAAGCCATGTGCTTAAATGTCGCGACATTATCTAATTATTAAACATTTCACGGGTACCTGCTGGGCAACAGACTGTTCACAGTCCCTTATTTTTCCGTGGGATTTTCGAGACTCGTACGCTTTTATCGAACTCCCGCAATCCTGGTTTGTAAAGGCGAGTGCAACCTGGGGAGGTGTCTAAACTACTGAGGGGAGCCGGGAGTTTCTCCCTCCTCCTCCTCCTTCTCCTCCCCCACTCAAAGTAATGACTGCCCCCCTCCCCCGGTAGTTTAGACACTTTTCCCTGGTGCGCTCGCCTTTTCAAACTAAAATGGCGGGATTTCGATCGAAGCGCATGAGTCTCGAAACTGATCCCATGGAAAAATAGGGGGTTTAGCTGGGCAACAGCCCGTAAAGAGATTCGAGTGCTGACGTTTCTAGCGCTAGGTCGTCGTAAGGGGATTCCCTTTGACGAAGGGCAAACGCTCCAAACGTTATCTTTGTAATCTCTTTACCGTGGTCAACTAGTCATCTTTAGTTTTCAAATCCGTTGATAAACCAAACATTCGTCACCACTCCCCACCGACGCAGGTCCACCGTGAATTCTATAATAGAAAAAACTAAACCCTTTGCCAGAGTTTCACCATCATTGCATCCTTTCTTGAGCTTTCAAAAGTGAAGTTATACCGTGGAGTGAGCCACACTCTTGAACTACTCGTGATTCTAGGTTGAGAAAAAATAAGCATTGTGTTCGAATTTTTTTTGGTTCTTTTTTGTCCTTTTCGCATTTCTCGTGCCAGGCTGCATTTTATATAGGTTACGCGAAAGATCTTTTGCGTGGGTTTCCCAATTGCTCGGCGTACTGCATGGCGCACAGTCGTGGTCTTTGGCGTTCACAGGAACCGTTTTTGTCCAAAATTATTCAGGATTTTTCTCCCGGTGTAGGAAATTAGAATGTACAGGCGGTGGGCATAAAATATTCCTGGAACAGGCACTTCCGCGGCCGCTTGGCGTGAACTGTGACTTCTAAAATCTCGGCGTATCTTCGGCGTGGA